>NC_060180.1:57617458-57917458 GCF_021184085.1 Oncorhynchus gorbuscha | reverse complement strand
ACGTCCGATCATTACCTGCTAATGTTTTGATCTCGAAGCATGTCTTTAGTATGGTAGCTTTGTGCTGCTCAGCCGTAATTGACTATAATGTTGTGTGGAACTTAACTTCTTATGCCCTTTTCTCTTCGTAATGGATACATACGGGTGTTTAAAAAAAAAAAATATATATATATATATATATATATATATATATATATATATATATATATATATATATTATTCCGTAGATGATGGCTATCTATTTTGTATCCTCACTGTAATGGCTCTAAGAAAACTTTGGCTAATGGCTCAGTAATATCACATAAATCTCCTCTTAACCCATTGGAACCCAGACCCTGGATCAACACCATGCTTGCATCCCAAATGGTACCCTATTCCCTATGCACTACTGTCCAGGCCTCATAGGACTCTGGTCCATAGATGTGCACTATATAGGGGATAGAACATCATTTGGGACACAATAGATAACAACCCTGAATATACCAAAGGTAGCTGATGTTTCTCCCATTTTCGATAATCTGTCTTACAGTTTCTGTCAATTCACTAATAACCTTCTTCCTCTACTCCCTCGCCGACCTAATGGGTGTTTTTGGGTATATCAAAATACACATTTCTATCTTGTATGTATCAGTTAAGTCTTTTTCTTCTAATAAACCTCATCTTCTCCCAATGCCTTCCTCCACAGGCGCTGGACGGGTTCTTCTTTGTGGTGAACATGGAGGGGAACATTGTGTTTGTGTCGGAGAACGTGACCCAGTACCTGCAGTATAACCAGGAGGAGCTGATGAACACCAGCGTCTACAGCGTCCTGCACGTAGGAGACCACGCAGAGTTCATCAAGAACCTTCTGCCCAAGTCCCTCGGTGAGTTATACTACACCTTTCTCTCACTCCTTTATCAATCCATCACTGCTGCCTAAGTCCCTGGGTGAGTTGAGATGTACCCACTCACACTTACTGTGACCCATTTATCAAATATATACACTTTTGCGATTGTCTAAATCATCTATAAGTAATTTAATTGAGTTGAACATGAAGTGTGAAAATGCTAATATAGGTACCATTGCCTTGCATTGGATTTGTGTCACAAATGCTAAAAAGATAGCATTTGAAACAGTGGCCAGGTAAACAAATCCAAAGCATGGGTTGCTGTCATAACTTCTTTAAGAAGGTTTTAGATCGCCAGTGAATGAGTCAGTCATGAATGAGACAGGAAATTAGGATTTGATATTCGGTGCCAATGGGGACAGTAAGTTGATCGTTTTGACCTTTTGCCCACTGTGTGTGCCCCCTAGTGAACTGCAGAGCACCGCGGTCCAGTGAGAATCCCAACAGGAATAGCCACACGTTTAACTGCCGCATGCTGGTCAACCCCCACGGGCCCTGGGACGGAGGTGAGCAGGAGCCCCAGGACCAGGAGGTGCAGCAGAAGTATGAGACCATGCAGTGTTTCGCCGTGTCCGAGCCAAAGTCCATCAAAGAGGAGGGAGAAGGTACATAAATCTTTGTTGACCATCAAATCAAACTTGAGTTGAAAATTCAATGATTGTCATAAGAGGTGAATAAAAGAAAAAGGATGTTTACTGTCATCATGAAGTACCTTTATGATCAGTTAACCACTGCCCTGTATTCCCACGAGGGGTTAATGCTGAATTCTTGGAATGATGTCTTCTATCTGAGTAAATGTCACTAAATCTTCCAAATGGAACATTTAATATGTTTGTGTCAGATGTTACATGTGCTCTTCAAGAGCACTACACTCTACATTCCTAAAATGATTAGTTTTAGAGTTTTTCCAATTTTGGATGCTATTATTAGACGCTTTGGATAAAAGCGTCTGCTAAATGGCATATATATATTAGTATGCTTATCACAAGAATACACTTTGTGGTCAGCCATATTGGAGTGTGGAAGCTTTGGTTTGGACAGAAATCGTAGACTTGGGTCGCGTTCATTAGTGCAAAACATTTTACAATGGAAAAATAAGCTTTCCTTATTGGACATGTGCAGGTAGTCCCTCTTCGGGCTGTTTGTTTCCGTTCGTTCCTAGTGAATACAGCTCTGTGGGGTTGGGTGTCTTTCCTCTCCGTTCATCTCCGTCTCTCCAGTGTCCTGTCCTCCTTTAGATTCCTGTCATCCGTCAGACGCATCCTCAGAGAGGACCATGGGACGTCTAATTAGTGTCTGCCACTTCCTCCTTTCCCTTGGAGCTCCCAGGGAAATATGTCTTGTCTAATTTTAGTACCGCTGTCCATCCGCCACTGCTTCCAAGATATTCTGCAAAAAAAAAAATATTTTGACATTGAAACCGCATCATAGTTTCAAATTCAATGGAGACGTGTTGATATTGAGTAAGGACAGTAGCCAGGAGAGTTGAGGCAGGGTGTGAACTGAACATCAAGTTGTATCACCTACCGCCTCCAACCAAGAGGATAAGTTGGTCATGTTCATGAACTTGGGCTACTTCTAGGTAAAGCTTTTAATATGTTTGTTTTTGGTTCTCTTTGTAAAGATTTCCAGTCTTGCCTGATCTGTGTAGCACGAAGGGTTCCTGTCAAAGAGAGGCCCATGCTCCCAACATACGAGAGCTTTACCACCAGGCAGGATCTCCAAGGTAGGGGACAACTACCACTTTGCTACTGTACTGTATTCACCTGTTCTAAGTAAGTCTCATCACCTCTGTGGGTTGGGTATCAGTTTCATCATTCGCATTCAATGTTTGCTTGAAATCTACATTAGGATCACAATTCTGACACCAGTTGAATAGCCTATGCGCAATGAAGCCATTGTCTCATGTCAGAAGGCCGTTTGTCTGATAACTTGCAAGTACTGATGGGATAGCTAAAAAGAAGTCGGTCTACAATTTTTATTTTTTATTTCACCTTTATTTAACCAGGTAGGCAAGTTGAGAACAAGTTCTCATTTACAATTGCGACCTGGCAATATGCTGTCCTAACTTTTGAAAATGTTACCAAGGTGATATCGTCCACAGAACCCCCTTTCATCCTCAAGAGTCAGAGTGAATCTTACCAAAAACTATAAACCGTTAACTAATATACGTTTTTTTTTCATGAGCACTTCTTCACTATCTAAATCCAAGTCTAGTTGAGGTGTTTTGTGGTGGTAGAATCAGTATTTATGAAATTCAAAATGTGCACAGAAATTGGCTAGCTAATGTGTCTGCTTGCTGGCTGAACCGGTTTCAAATCAATGGTAACGATGCCAATTCACATACTCAATGTTGAATACGCCCACTAAGCATAGTGAAATTCTAGCTAATGCACAGTCTTCATGATACCTGTTGTGATTAGTGCACCGAGTTCTACAGCAGAGCTGACTGCTCTCTGCTATGTTATCGCATTGGCCAAATGACACAAAGTAGCAAGGCACAGTTCCAGCTATCAGATGCTGATTTTTGAGAACAGTCCCATAACTTTGGTGTCTTACAACTTAATCAACAAGCTGGCAAATTAGCTACTGTATGGCCATTCAAACAAGCTTGCACTAGGCTGCTAGTTGCAGCATGGTTCGTCGTAATCGCACGTGCGTCATAGCTTCCGAGAGCGGAGTGATTTTCAGAATTAGGAACAAGTGTTAGTCAGATGAACATAATCTTGATTTTTAGAGCTGAGTTCCACGTCCTACAAGAAAGATGGGTTGAGGGACGAGCGTCACGTAGAAGTGACGCGATCTGACGTAAGACAATGCAATGAAGCATTGTGCTTTCTGCTTTGCTTGCTGTTTGGGTTTTTGGCAGGGTAATTGTAAAGCACTTTGTGACAACATGCTAATGTATTAATAAAATAAAGTTTCATTGATTTAAGCTGGGGAAACTAACTTAGCATTGCAATCTTAGGTAAGATCACGTCGCTGGACACCAGTCTGCTGAGAGCCTCCATGAAGCCAGGCTGGGAGGACCTGGTCAGGAGATGTATCCAAATGTTCCACCTGCAGAACGACGGGGAGATGTCATTTGCCAAAAAGCATCAGCAAGAAGGTACATCTCACGGGATCTCTAGGCCTTTGATCCTCAGTTGATGAATGCCCAAATTTGAAAGCATGTCATTAAATCTCTCTCCCCCATATCTCTCACTCTCTCCATCCCTCTCTCTCCAGTCCTGAGACAGGGCCATGCGTTCAGCCCTCTGTATCGCTTCTCCCTGTCTGACGGTACCATTGTGTCGGCTCACACCAAGAGCAAGCTGGTGCGCTCCCCTGCCACCAACGAACCTCAGCTCTACATGTCCCTCCACATCCTACAGAGGTACGTCTCATCTGAACACCACCTCTCTCTAGTTCAGGGTTATTCAACCAGGGGTCACGGAGGTACTTCAGGGGGAGCTGTGAAAATATAAAAAATGTGAATGTTTTTATTTCATTGTCTTTAGTTCTAATTGCTTGCAACAACATAACTAACAAAAATATTGTTTATCTACAGTAGAAAATAAGAATATATTATTTCTAATGATGTCAGCTTCATTTCACAACTCCTAATATACAGTTGAAGTCGGAAGTTTACTTTCACTTAGGTTGGAGTCATTAACTCGTTTTTCAACCACTCCACAAATTTCTGGTTAACAAACTATAGTTTTGGCAAGTAGGTTAGGACATCTACTTTGTGCATGACACAAGTCAATTTTCCAACAATTGTTTACAGACAGATGATTTAATTTTATAATTCACTCTATCACAATTCCAGTGGGTCAGAAGTTTACATACACTAAATTGACTGCCTTTAAATAGTTTGGAAAATTCCAGAAAATGATGTCATGGCTTTAGAAGCTTCTGATTGGCTAATTGACATCATTTGAGTCAATTGGAGGTGTACCTGTGGATGTATTTCAAGGCCTACCTTCAAACTCAGTGCCTCTTTGCTTGACATCAGGGGAAAATCAAAAGAAATCAGCTAAAATTGTAGACTTCCAAGTCTGGTTCATCCTTGGGAGCAATTTCCAAATGCCTGAAGGTACCATGTTCATCTGTACAAACAGTAGTACGCAAGTATAAACACCATGGGACCATGCAGCCGTCATACCAGTCAGGAAGGAGACGCGTTCTGTCTCCTAGAGATGAACAAACTTTGGTGCAAAAAGTGTAAATCAATCCCAGAACAACAGCAAAGAACATTGTGAAGATGCTGGAGGAGACGGGTACAAAAGTATATATATCCACAGTAAAATGAGTCCTATATTGACAGAACCTGAAAGGCCGCTCAGCAAGGAAGAAGCCACTGCTCCAAAACCGCCATTAAAAAAGCCAGACTAAGGTTTGCAACTGCACATGGGGACAAAGATTATACTGCACATGGAGACAAAGAAATGTCCTCTGGTCTGATGAAACAAAAATAGAACTGTTTGGCCATAATGACCATCGTTATGTTGAGGAAAACGGGGGTACCTTGCAAGCCGAAGAACACCATCCCAACTGTGAAGCACGGGGGTGGCAGCATCATGTTGTGGGGGTGCTTTCCTGCAGGAGGGACTGGTGCACTTCACAAAATAGGTGGCATCATGAGGTAAAAAGATTATGTGGATATATTGAAGCAACATCTCAAGACATCAGTCAGGAAGTTGAAGCTTGATGTCAAATGGGTCTTCCAAATGTACGATGACCCCAAGCATACTTCCTAAGTTGCGGCAAAATGGCTTAAGGACAACAAAGTCAAGGTATTGGAGTGGCCATCACAAAACCCTGACCTCAATCCCATAGAAAATTTGTGAGCAGAACTGAAAAAGCGTGTGCAAGCAAGGAGGCCTACAAACCTGACTCAGTTACACCAGCTCTGTCAGGAGGAATGGGCCAAAATTTACCCAATTTATTGTGGGAAGCTTGTGAAAGGATACCCAAAACGTTTCACCCAACAATTCAAGTCAATGCTACCAAATACTAATTGAGTGTATGAACTTCTGACCCACTGGGAATGTGATGAAAGAAATAAAAGCGGAATTAAATCATTATCTCTACAATTATTCTGACATTTCACATTCTAAAAGTAAAGTGGTGATCCTAACTGACCTAAGACAGGGAATTATTACTAGGATTAAATGTCAGGTATTGTGAAAAACAGAGTTTTTAAATATATTAGGCTAAGGTGTATGTAAACGCCTGACTTCAACTGTAGTTCAAATAACACTAACTGGAGTATATGACATGCACTACTGTAAACAAAACAAAAAAAGACTCCTCAAGTCCAACTGGCAGCTTAATTAAATAGTACCCGCAAAACACCCGTCTCAATGTCAACAGTGAAGAGGTGACTCCGGGATGCTGTCCTTCTAGGCAGAGTTCCTCTGTCCAGTGTCTGTGTTCTTTTGCCCATCTTTTCTTTTTATTGGCATGTCTGTATGGATTTTTCTTTGCAAAACTGCCTAAAAGGACAGCATCCCAGAATCGCATCTTCACTTGACGTTGAGACTGGTGTTTTGCGGGTACTATTTAATTAAGCTGCCAGTTGAGGACTTGTGAGATGTCTGTTTCACAAACACGACACACAAATGTACTTGTCCTCTTGCTCAGTTGAACACCAGGGCCTCCGACTCCTCTTTCTATTCTGGTTAGTGCCAGTTTGCGCTGTTCTGTGTACACAGCGTTGCACGGGATCTTCAGTTTCTTGGCAATTTCTTTCATGGAATAGCCTTAATTTCTCAGAACAAGAATAGACTGATGAGTTTCAGAAGAAAGTTATTTATTTCTAGCCATTTTGAGCTTGTAATCGAACCCACAATTGCTGATGCTCCAGATACTCAACTAGTCTAAAGGCCAGTTTTATTGCTTCTTATTCAGAACAACTGTTTTCAGCTGTGCAACAGGAGGGTTTTCTAATGATCAATTAGCCTTTTAAAATTATAAACTTGGATTAGCTAACACAACGTGCCATTGGAACACAGGAGGGATGGTTGGTGGTAATGGGCCTCTGTACACATATGTAGATATTCCATTCAAAATCAGCCGTTTCCAGCTACAATAATCATTAACAATGTATACACTTTATTTCTGTTCCTTTTGATGTTATTTTAATGGACAAAAATGTGCTTTTCTTTCAAGAACAAGGACATTTGTAAGTGATCCCAAACGTTTGAATGGTAGTGTATGTAAGCTTTCTTGAATTGGACAAATGACTAACATTTGTTTAAACAGCTGCTCTTAGCGAAAATGTGTTTGGAGTTACTTTTCCAGCTAATAGGCAATATTACTGTTTACAATTATAGTGTCATTATTTTTCACCCCCTACATTATCTTCCAAATCTATTCCTTTTTAAAATGTTGATTACCTCGCAATTATCATTTACCTGATAAGTCATGACATAAAAAATGCTAACGTATGTTTGGGGTCACTGGTTTGCCTGGGAGGGGGTCCCTGGGCAAGAGAAGGTTGACGACCCCTGCTCTAGTTCAACCCCCAATGTTTGGGCCTCAGCAGCCATTGACATGGACCCTGGGCCGTTCTACTGATTCTATTTCTATGGGTGCATCCACACAACGGTGGCTCAGTTCATCTCTTGCCACAGCTAATAAATGGCACCCTATTCCCTCTATAGTGCACTGCTTTTGACGAGCGCTCTGTGAGGTGCACTCTGAAGTAGTGGCACTATCAAGGAAATAGGGTGCCATTTCGGAAGCAAACCCAGTGTTTCACCCGTTTATCTGGCGGCCTTGGGGCAGAGCTCGACAGGAACAGGAAACAATAACAGGACTGTTGTTGAGAATGAGTGGATCAACTGCAAACTTGGCGCTTTCTTGTCTCATTCTGAAACTCATAATGTTGCTTCAGTGCCGTGCACAATGACGCCTTTGTTTTTAACTGTGCCTGAAGCTGCTAAAGCCCGCTCTGTGCGTACTGCGTTATAGCTGTGGACTGGAGACTCCACTGGCATTTGAGTTTGCGCCGTCTCATAGGAGGGAACTTTAGTTATTCGCCTACATGATCTTTTATCAGTGTCCGTCATGGAAGTAGTACTGTGTGAAAGGAGAACGTTGACAGTGAATGCCATTTTATGCTTTTCTATAGTTTAGCCAGAATGACTGAAAACGGCTTCCTAAAGTATGTTTGCATTCCAAATGGCACCTTATTTCCTTTATAGTGCACTACTTCTGACTAGGGCCTATAGGGCTGTGATCACTTCACTATATAGGTAATAGGGTGCCATTTGGGATTGAGCCTATGCTTATGTCCATCTCCATCCCTAAAGCTGTGTGTCTATTTGTTTTGCCCTCTTCCAGGGAGCAGACGGTGTGTGGGATGAACCCAGACATGTCTGCCCAGGGACAGGGGATGGGGAAGCAGCCAATGAAAGCTGTGTCTTCACTGACTCCTCCCAGTGTGGGTGGGCTGTCCCCAGGGTTGGGGGGACATGACACAATGGTTGGCAGCAATACCAACATGGCCACCATGGGTGGACGTTACAGATGCCAGGGGGCTATGAACCGTTCTCCCACTCCTCGGGGTAGCAGCAACTATGCACTCAAGATGGGGATGAACAGCCCGTCGCAGGGCAGCCCCAGTGTGACCTCTCAGGGGGGTCAAAGTGGCGGTGGTACCATGGTGTCCCCACGCCACCGCCAGAGCCCCAGTGTGGCGGGTTGCCCCCACGTTCTTCCCACAGGACCCTTCTCCCCAACGGGCAGCCTGCACTCTCCACTAGGGGTGTGTAACAGCACAGGGGTGGGGAACAACCACAGTGTCTACATTGGTAACAGCTCCCTCAACGCCCTTCAGGCCCTCAGCGAATGCCACGGGGTCTCCCAGCAGGGGCAGTCCATAGGGTCACCTGACAGGAAGCCAGGCAGCATGCTGCAGATGCAGAGTCCCCCTGGTAGTGGTGGAGCTAGCAGCACTAGTAACCCCAACCTCAACTCCAGCCAGCTGGCCAACCGCAGCAGCTGCACGTCTGAGAGAGAGATGGAGATGTTTGGAGCATACGGGGAGCAGTCCCAGCCAGACGGGGAGGAGAGGGAGAACGTGGAGCAGAGGAAGTCGAAAGATGACACCCTCAAGCCTTTTGGAGGATCAGGAGGAGAGCTAACCGAGGCCCAGAACAGGCTCCTCAACAGTAAGGGCCACACCAAGCTCCTGCAGCTACTCACCAACAAGTCAGAGCACATGGAGCCCTGCTCGCCCCATGGGGCCCCTGGGGGAGGGGAGCCCAACTGTAAGGATCCCGGGATGGGACCAGGTGGCCAGAACAACCACTCCACCTCGCTGAAGGAGAAACACAAGATCCTCCATAGACTCCTCCAGAACAGCACGTCCCCGGTGGAGCTGGCCAAACTGACAGCTGAGGCCACAGGGAAGGAGCTGGGTCAGGGCCAGCAGGACCAGGGAGGACCAGACAGTATGGCTGCCACCATGGCTGAGATGGCCACCAAGCAGGAGTCCATCAGCCCCAAGAAGAAGGACAATGCGCTGCTGCGCTACCTGCTGGACAAGGATGACAACACCATGCAGGAGAAAGGCATCAAGATGGAGCCCGGGACAGAGATGAAGCTGGCCAATGTGAAGACTGAGAAGCACGACCCGGGATACAACATGGCAGACCAGGTCAGTAGAGCAACAATGTGTATTGTCATGATACACTGCCTGCGTCCCAAATGATACCCTATTCCCCCTATGGGTCCTGGTCAAAGGTGGTGCGCTATAGGGAATAGGGACACAACCACTGATCGAGAGTCTGAAGTAGGAGGTAGAGGTTGTAGAAAATCTGTGTTCAAGGGATAAGAGATGGGTGGATGGATGGGGAGGTAAAAACTACAACCTTTAGTTGTAAGTTAGGCTACACATTTCCTCTTGGGAAGCTACAGAGATTCATCTCAGATGAGAATATTGAGCATAAGATAACATATTTTTTTATGCCATATATATATTTTTTTAAATCTCCCGAAATACACTACATTCACAGATCTCTTTTAGCATAGCCACAGATTCCAAGAACACAGGATGAGATGTTACTATCCTTTGTGCAAGCACTTCCAAGAGTTAATGAAGTGAGTGAGCGTGGTGAAATTTGGGGAGCGCAAATAAATCTCCCGAAATACACTACATTCACAGATCTCTTTTAGCATAGCCACAATATGTGAGTTTTCCCAAAGGGTGCACTTGTACACACCATTTTTAACAATGGTGAAGACTCCACTTCAGCCAATGTTTACTCCAATCCAATATTTTTAGATCATGACTGGAAGTGTGTAAGTGCACACTTTGGGAGATTGTTAGAGAATCGGGACACTGCCCGAGAGGAGGCAGGAGGTGGAACAGGAACTAACCAACAGCAGGTCACCCTGGCATGCAGACGTGCAGTGCACAGGGAGGAGGGCAGAGTAGAGCTGGGAGCCGTGCGGATCGGAGGGCAGAGCAGCCTTACATCATACATGACCTCATTAGTTCAGCTTGCTATTTATATCCTCCCCTCTATTCATTGGCCTGCCTGTATGAAATGGCCTGAGCAGGAAGATTCCATTCCTGTCTGTAGGCCTCTTTCTCTCTCACTCTTTTTCTCTGCTATCATATTTAAATGCAAAATGTAGCTCATTCTCAGTGATGTTGGGTACAGTAATTAGCCTAGGCTAGCTATGCACTGGTTTTGTTGATTGGAAGGCAATCAACATTTTTTTTTAAACATTTGAATGTGGAGTATTGTGTAAAAGATGTTCCATAATATCTATATATTATTTATGTACATAGTAGTCAGATGTTCTAAATGCTCATGGACACTGTCTCCCACATTCTACTATCCTACTCATGTCTGGTCCTGAAGTCTACTCTAATGCATATAAGACTTGTCTGCGTCTTTCTGTGTGTGTGCATGCAGTCTAGTGCGCTGGAAGACATCTTGGATGATCTGCAGTGTCGCCAGCAGCAGCAGCTCTTCTCAGGCCAGCACCACCAACAGCAGTCCAGACCTGTGTCTCTGCCCACCAACGTAGACAAGCAGTCCATCATCAACGACATCCTGCAGATGACAGAGAACAACAGCAGTCCCACGGGCACCAACACACAGCAGAAGGCCTTCCCAGGCATGGGCCCAGGACGTGAGTTGACCACACCCCTGCTCTTATCTGTTCTAGGCTGCATCCCAAATGGCACCCTCTTCCCTATGGGCCCTGGTCAAAGTAGTACACTGTATAGAGAATAGGGTGCCATTTGGGAAGAAACCCAAGGAGCATGAGATGGTAGTAGCCCTTAACCACAGATCTGAGATCAGCTTACCCTCCCCAAATCTTAATAACCTTCATCATAAAGAATATCTGACCTGGTGTCAGCAGTTAGTTAGGGGCAACTTCTACCTACTTTGTCCCACTTTTGGGGAAAATATTGTTTGGTCAAGCCAGTATCGTTTAGTAAGATGATTGTGTAACCTTTTCTGTATTGTGCTCCCAGACTTCAATGGTCCCAGGATGGGTCAGCTAGGCCAACGGCCCCCTGTCCGCAGTATGTCCCTGGATCAGTCCAACATGTCTGCCCATGGTTCTCCCCGACCCTTCCCTCCTCCCAGGAACAGCAGCCCCTACTCTGTCATGCAGCAGCAAGCCATGATGGGAAACCACGGAATGTTGCAGAACCAGGCTAACATGGGCAACCCAGGTGAGTCGTCTAAAAATTCATTAAGCATTACCATCAAAATGTCTAGTGCAAATTTAAGAGATGTGCTCTGTGTTATTAGATATAGGATCAGTCCCAAATGGCACCCTATTCCCTATATAGTGCACTAATTTTGACCAGAGACCGTAGGGTCCAGTTTCAGTGTTTGTAAGCTGAGCCAGGATCACTTCTTTCCCCCTGTCCCAGGCTTGCCCCAGGCTAGCATGCAGCAGGGTTGGGGTCCTCAGGGGCCAATGGGCCAGGCTCTGCAGCAGAGAATGGGGCCTGATGGTCGCATAGTGCCCAACATCTCAGCTGGAGTCCCCATGAGGCCCAGCAACCAGCAGCCTGGACCCAGACAGATGGTCCCAATGCAGATGATGGGAAACGGTAGGTGCTGGTGCTGCCCACCTTTCGCCACACACACTTTGCCCATTTTTCCACGCACACTTTGCCCTTGTTTTTCCACACACACATTCACAACTTGCCGCTGTTTCTCCAAACACACAAACGTCTCTATTGTCTCTGTATCCATCTAGAGCCATATGAAGCCCATAATTGAAGTTATTCTGAGTCTTTTCATAATGTCTGTTGAACAGTGCAATCCGATATGGAGATGGCTGGTCCTCCCTACCCAGGACAGCAGGCACTGCCCAATCAGACAGCCCCGTGGCCTGACCGCATGATGTCGGTGGATCACAGGCCTTATGGGAACCAGAACCGGTAACTAGCAGCAGATGATTCACCGTGGTGATCTCCTTGGCCAAACGGCCCTTTCCAGTCTGATCTTTGAACTCTAACCTCAGACCTTGTGTTGTGTTCTTGCATTGAACACCCACACTTTTTCTCGCACCGATTCTGCTGATAGGGGCAACCTTGTGAGGGTCTACTTGCAATAACTGTGATATGTGATTGTATTTTCCTACTGAACCTTGTCTGGGATCGGAGCATCTGTTAAATGACCTTAATGAAATGTTGTGTTCCCCACAGACAGGCTTACGGTAACTCCCAGGATGAGGTGCTGTGTTCTCCCTTGCGGCCGGGGGAGGGGCCTTCGGACGGGGATGCCCTGCTCAGCCAGCTCTATTCAGTGCTGAAAGACTTTGACGGCCTGGAGGAGATTGACCGCGCTCTGGGAATCCCCACTCTGATTAGTCAGGTAATCTCTATTAGCCACAATAATATGCGCAGTCCACAGATATGTACTTGAGCGGGGTTTCCCAAACTTGGTTCTGAAGCCCCTCTGGGGGCACGTTTATTTTTTCCCCCTAGCACTACACAGGTGATTCAAGTTTTGATTATTTGAATCGGCTGTGTAGTGCTAGGGCATAAACCAAAATGTTTACTGGCGCAGGCTCGGGACTGAGTTTGGGAAACCCTGTACTAGAAAGCTTATCTCCTATCTTTGCAATGGCAACTTCAAAATGGTGTACGCCCTCAATGGCGCTGTCCATGCTAACACAGGCTTTGGGCCAAGTGTGCCCTCTATCCAACTCTATGGCCTAGGCCAACAAGCCTTTTGCAGGCAGCTGGACTCTGCTCATTTTCCCTTGAGGCCTTACTCTAGTACTGTAATTCACTGACTGCTGTACTGTATGTTGCAGGGAATTTGTATGTTGCTGTGGGTTCTGTCATTTTAATGGATTGAGATATTAAGGACGTTGGTGTAGAAACTACAAAATCTCAAATTAAATTAACTGACTAGTTAGCAAGCCATTGCTTATTAACGGAAGGAAGACAGCCAAATGAACACTGACCTACAGTAGCTTTTTTTAAATGTCCTGCAATTTCTTACTTGGTTTGATCTCTGTAGGGCCAGCCAGTGGCGCAGGAGCAGTATGCCAATCAGGAGTCACCCATGAGGAAGCCACCCATGTATAGCCAGTACCCCCATGCTAGTAGCATGGCACAGGGTAACTACATGAGCCAGCAGGACCCTGGCTTCCATGGTATGCCCGGTCAGATGGGCCAGCGGATGGGGTACCCCATGCTCCGACTCCCTGCCCGACCAGGAGGCCCGGTGCCTGCCCAGCCCAACAACCTGAGGCTGCAGCTGCAGCATCGACTACAGGGACAGCTGGTAGGGCAACACACCATCCCTGGAGCCCTCACTGTTAATAATATAGGCCCTATCCTAATGAATTTCTTCATCTGTAAAGAAACGTTTAAAAAGCTTGAAATTATGTTTGAAATGATAAATGCTTTACAAAGTTTACAAATTAGACCTAAGGCACAATATGCAAACTTGCCTCTTTCAAAATCAGACACGCCACCCCTAGAGCCCTCAATGTAAATCATAGGGCATATAGAAGTCCTGACCTGGAAAGGACAATTGATAAGCTAAAGCTTGAAATGGTATTTGGAATGAGTAGTTTGCAATATTGACATCGATAATTGAACAACTTTGCCCCTCTCCCTTGTCAAAATCATAAAGGGACTGGACATTTAAGAACATTGCAAACTGAACTGGACATCTGAAATGAACTGTTAATTGTCTACTCAGTTTCTGCAGTAAACTCTGAGGATTCTGCCACCTGCTGGAGAGTTTGAGAAATGGTTAAACTATTTTATAGCAATGGCTCAAATCAAATGTTATTTTAATTTGATTTATTTGACCTTTATTTAACCAGGTAGGCCAGTTGAAAACAATTTCTCCTTTACAACTGCGACCTGACCAAGATAAAGCAAAGCAGTGCGACACAGAGTTACACATGGAATAAATAAACATACATTCAATAACACAATAGAAAAGTCTATATACAGTGTGTGCAAATGAGGTAAGATAAGGGAGGTAAGGCAATAAATAGGCCATAGTGGCAAAATAATTACAACTTAGCAATTAAACACTGGAGTGATAGATGTGCAGAAGATGAATTTGCAAGTAGAGATATTGGGGTGCAAAGGAGCAAAGAATAAATAACAGTATGGGGATGAGGTATTTGGATGGGCTATTTACAGATGGGCTATGTACAGGTGCAGTGATCTGTGAGCTGCTCTGACAGCTGGAACTTAGAGAGGGAGATATGAGTCTCCAGCTTCATGGATTTTTGCAATTTGTTCCAGTCATTGGCAGCATAGAACTGGAAGGAAAGGCAGCCAAAGGAGGAATTGGCTTTGGGGGTGACCAGTGAAATATACCTGCTGGAGCGCGTGCTTCGGGTGGGTGCTGCTATGGTGACAAGTGAGCTGAGATAAGACGGGGCTTTACCTAGCAAAGATTTTATAGATGACCTGGAGCCAGTAGGTTTGGCGACAAATATGAAGCGAGGGCCAGCCGACGACAGCATACAGGTCGCAGTGGTGGGTAGTATATGGGGCTTTGGCGACAGAACGGATGGCACTGTGATAGACTGCATCCAATTTGCTATGTAGAGTGTTGGAGGCTATTTTGTAAAACATCACCGAAAGTCAACGATCGGTAGGATAGTCAGTTTTACGAGGGTATGTTTGGCAGCATGAGTGAAGGATGCTTTGTTGTGAAATAGGAAGCTGATTCTAGATTTAATGTTGGATTGGGGATGCTTAATGTGAGAGGAAAGAGTTCATAATCTAACCAGACACCTAGGGATTTGTAGTTGGCCACATATTCTAAGTCAGAACCGTCCAGAGTAGTGATGCTGGACAGGCGGAAAGGTGCGATCAGTTGAAGAGCATGCGTTTAGTTTTACTTGCATTTAAGAGCAGTTGGAGGCCACAGAAGGAGAGTTGTATGGCATTGAAGCTCGTCTGGAGGTTTGTTGACAGTGTCCAAAGAAGGGCCAGAAGTATACAGAATGGTGTCGTCTGCGTAGAGGTGGATCAGAGAATCACCAGCAGCAAGAGCGACATCATTGATGTATACAGAGAAAAGAGTTGTCCCGAGAATTGAACCCTGTGGCACCCCCGTAGAGACTGCCAGAGGTCCGGAAAACAGGCCCTCTGATTTGACACACTGAACTCTGTCTGAGAAGTAGTTGGTGAACCAGGCGAGACAGTCATTTGAGAAGCCAAGGCTATTAAGTCTGCGGATAAGAATGTAGTGATTGACAGAGTTGAAAGCCTTGGCCAGGTCGATGAATACAACTGCACATTGTCTCTTATCGATGCTGGTTATGATATTGTTTAGGACATTGAGCGTGGCTGAGGTGCACCCATGACCAGCTCTGAAACCAGATTGCATAGCAGAGAAGGTACGATGAGATTTGTAATGGTCAGTGATCTAACATTTTGGGTCAAAAGTGTCTTCCCTTTGAAGAGGGTTGCAACAATTGCGGTGGATAATTTTAGAAAGAGGGGGTCCAGATTGTCTAGCACGGCTGATTTGTAGGGATCCAGATTTTGCCGCTCTTTCAGAACATCAGCTATCTGGATTTGGGTGAAGGAGAAATGGGGAAGGCTTGGGAAAGTTGCTGAGGGGGGCGCAGGGCTGTTGGCCGGGGAAGGGGTAGCCAGGTGAAAAGCATGGCCAGCCGTAGATAAAAGCTTATTGAAATTCTCAATTATCGTGGATTTATCAGTGGTGACAGTGTTTCCTAGCCTCAGTGCAGTGGGCAGCTGGGAGGAGGTGCTCTTATTCTCCATGGACTTTACAGTGTCCCACACCAGAACTTTATGGCCGTTGTGGTACAAGGTGCAAATTTCTGTTTGAAAAATCTTGCCTTCGAGTATATTGGTTCCTGACTTCCATGAAAAGTTGTATATCGCGGGGGCTATTCGATGCTAATGCAGTACGCCACAGGATGTTTTTGTGCTGATCAAGGGCAGTCAGGTCTGGAGTGAACCAAGGGCTATATCTGTTCCTGGTTCTACATTTTTTTGAACGGGGCATGCTTATTTAAAGATGGTGAGGAAAGCACTTTTAAAGAATAACCAGGCATCATCTACTGACGGAATACCCGGGCTAGGTTGATTAGAAAGGCCTGCTTGCTGAAGTGTTTTAGGAAGCGTTTGACAGTGATGAGGGGTGGTCGTTTAACTGCAGACCCATTACGGATGCAGGCAATGAGGCAGTGATTGCTGAGATCCTCGTTGAAGACCATAGAGGTGTATTTAGAGGGCAGGTCGGTTAGGATGATACCTATGAGGGTGCCCGTGTTTACGGATTTGGGATTGTACCTGGTAGGTTCATTTGATAATTTGATAGATTTGTCACATGCTTTGTAAACAACAGGTGTAGATTAACAGTGAAATGCTTACTTAGGGGCTCTTCCCAACAATGCAGAGAAATAACTTATAGAAAGATAATAACACAAGGAATACATACGCAATGAGGTACAAAAACTTGACAATATACACAGTGTATTGAGTCAATGTGTGGCGGTATGAGGTAATTGAGGTAGATTCTAAATGTTCATATGGGTAGGGGTAAATTAATTAGGCAACGGCATGGATAAAAAGGAGTAGCAGCAGTATATGTGATGAGTCAAGAGTTTGTGCAAAGGGGGGGTCAATACAGATAGTACAGGTAGCTATTTGGTTAACTATTTCGCAGTCTTATGGCTTGGGGGTTAAAGCTGTTCAGAGTTCTGTTGGTTCCAGACATGGCGCATCGGTACCGCTTGTTTTGCAGTAGCAGAGAGTCTTTGACCATTTTTAGGGCCCTCTGACACTGCCTGGTGTAGAGGTTCTGGGCGGCAGGGAGTTTGGACCCAGTGATTTATTAGGCTGTACCCACTTCCCTTCTGTAGCTCGTTGGATGTCAAGCAGTTGCCATACCAAGCTGTGACACAGCCAGTCAAGATGATCTCAGATTTTTTAAGCTCTGAGCGCCCATGCCAAATCTTCAGCCTCCTGAGGGGGATGAGGCTTTGTTGGTGTGTGGGCCATTTAAGTTAATTCCTTAGTAATGATGGTGTGGATGTGAGCCATGACCATCCAAGCATTTCATAGCTACAGATGTGAGTGCTACAGGGGCGATAGTCATTTAGACAGGTTACCTTGGCATTCTTGGGCACAGGGACTGTGGTGGTCTGCTTGAAACATGTAGGTATTACAGATAGGGTCAGGGAGCGGTTGAACATGTCAGCGAAGACGCTGATCAGTGAATGCCAGCTGGTCAGTGCATGCTATGAGTATTCCTCCTGGTTATCCATCTGGCCCGAGGCCTTGTGAATGTTAAAGGTTCACCCAATTTGAATGTTATATCGTTTTTGTGCATCTCTGAGTAATGTATGATTAATTCCCTGGATAATTGCATGTTTTCATGTGTATCTGAGTTATTGGCCTTCAAGCAGGGAGAAATCTGCCCAGTATGACGCAGCACCGTGATAGTCGCTCTCACTATACTGGAAGTTAATAGGAATACGACTTTTAGATTGCGAAAAACGTCCATCATAGATTTCAATACTGACTGATGTCATAACTCGGGAGGTTGTCTCCTCTCGAATGAGCCATTGATCATATTTTAACGATATTCCTACCTCGAGAAATGTGTAATTTTAATGGAGGGTCTAGCACATTATTCCCATTTGTCTGCTACTTTAGTCCAGGGTGCATTGCATGGTGCCATTGCCAGAGATATTATAGAATGTAGATAGGAGTCCAATGAATGAATGAAGGAACGTATACCGTCCCACCCAGCAGACTGTCGACCAATCGTGTCCACTTTGTAATGCTGCTTCACGCAGTTGTTAAGCTAATCATCATGCAACCCCTTCTCAAAGTCAGTGTGTATGTCGAGAAATGTGCTTATTTTCCTCTAAAGTACGTGATTTCAAAGCTCCTTGTCCCAGAATCGCCCAGAATACACTGTGTGGCCCATTGACGTAGCCTGGGCAACATTTCCCATCCCCTTAAGTATATCTGTCATTTCGAATGTTAGGTTGAGCATGGAGAGATTGTAGACTCCTAAATTGATAGTGCATTTTGTTTAGGTGATTTTACAGATACCTAGCTATGTTACATGCTGATATTGTCTTTGGTATTACTGTGTGTAGCTATGTTTGCTTTCTACCTGCCTAGTTAGCCCATAGATAGAGAGCATTGCATTGTGTATTTTGTAGTTGACTTGAGCTACAACACATTTCCACAACTATTTTCCAGGTTCCCACCAACCAAAAATATTCTCACATATTAGTTTTGTTTAACACTGTAAATTAAAGGAATTAGTGTTTTAGGGTGGATTTTTCCTTTAACCTGTTTAAAGGGCTCACTCACATTTGACTTAGAGTTTGTGTATGCATTGATATGTAGGCTACGTGTGCCTTTTTAAAAATGTATGTAGGTCTGTCCTTGACTAATGATGTTCTGTATTATGTTTTGTGAGGAGTAGCTGCTGCTTTTGCAACAGCTTATGGGGATCCTAATAAAATAGAAAATACCAATACATTGGCTACAGAGAGCCAGATCACACAGTCGTCCGGAACAGCTATTGCTCTCATGCATGGTTCAGTGTTGCTTGCCTCAAAGCGAGCATAGAAGGCATTTAACTCATCTGGTAGGCTCTCATCACTGGGCACCTCGTGGCTGGGTTTCCCTTTGTAATTCGTGATAGTTTTTAAGCCCTGCCACATCTGACGCGCATCAGAGCTGGCATAGTAGGATCCATCTTAGTCCTGTATTGACACTGCCTATTTGATCGCTCGTCAGAGGTCGTAGCGGGATTTTATTACATTATTAATAAAGTGCAGTATCATAAATGTCTTTGGACTTCACCAAGTAATGGGTCTAATAGAATGTCAAGGGCTATGTAATTAACACGTTTAAGTCGGTTAAATTCAACAACAATTAAAAATATATATATATATTTCCTCAGCAGAATCGTCAGCCAATGATGAATCAGATGGGTGTGTCCAACATGAACCTACCTCTCAGACCCAGTGTACCCAACCAGGTTAGTCAGAATACTGTAGCAGATCATTATTATTACAGCTCCATGCGTGTGTGAGTTTGCATCCTTAATGGCACCCTATTCCCTATAAATAAAAATTCAAATATAGTGTACTTCTTTTGGCAGCACCCTATTCACTATATAGTGTACTACTTTTGACCAGGACCGATCTAGGGCTCTGTTCAAAAGTAATGCACTTTATAGGGAATAGGGTTCCATTTGGGCTGCACCCTAATGCCTAAAGTCTAAATGTGTCTTGTCTGTCCTCCTAGGGAACCCTGAATGCTCAGATGTTGGCCCAGAGACAGAGGGAGTACCTGAGTAACATCCTGCGCCAGCGCCAGCAGCATGTCCACCAGAGAGCCATGCTGATGCGGGCCCAGGGCCTCATCGCCCCCCCTAACATGGCTTCAGCGGCTGGGGCAGTGGAGCCCTCACAGTCCCCTGGCGTGCCCCCCGGTTCCATGGGCACCAACCCTCGGATCCCCCAGGCAAACCCCCAGCAGTTCCCCTACCCGGCCAGCTACGGTACTGGTCTTACGTCTCCGCCACCCTCCACCAGCCCCTTCCCCCCGCTGTCCCCTGGTCTCCCTGAGGCTCAGCAGCTCCTCTCCCCTCTCCACTCCTCCCCAATCCCGCATGGCTCCTCCCAGATGAGTCTAGCTAACCAGCAAGGGATGATGGGAAACGTAGGTGGCCAGTTTGGAGCCGTAGTGAATCCACAAATGCAGCAACACCGTGCCTTCCAGTTTCCCAGCTCAGGTATACTGTAATATAATGCTGCCCGGTCACCTCGCTGTGTGGCTTCCTGTCACAGCTTTGGTTTAATTTCAATTGATAATAATTGTAATCATACGTGGGTTTAATTTGGTGGTTGCATGACTGTAGTGGTATTTGTTTCTCATACATACTCCATGGTGGTTTAGCTGAACAGCTGCCAAATGAAATAGTACACTACTGGTCAAACCTTTTAGAACACCTACTCATTCAGGCGTTTTTCTTTAATTTTTACAATTTTCTACATTGTAGAATAATAGTGAAGACATTAAAACTATGAAATGACACACATGGAACCAAAAAAGTGTTATATTTTAGATTCTTCAAATAGCCACCCTTTGCCTTGATGACAGTTTTGCACACTCTTGGCATTCTCTCAACCAGCTTCATGAGGTAGCCACCTGGAATACTTTTAAATTGTACCTTAAAAGTTAATTTGTGGAATTTCTTTCCTTCTTAATGCATTTGAGCCAATCAGTTGTGTTGTGACAAGGTAGGGGGCATATACATAGACGTATTTGGTAAAAGACCAAGTCCATATTATGACAAGAACAGCTCAAATGAGTCCATCACTTTAAGACATGAAGGTCAGTCAATTCGGAAAATGTCAGGAACTTTGTTTCTTCAAGTGCAGTCGCAAAAACCATCAAGCGCTATGATGAAACTGGCTCTCATGAGGACCACCACAGGAATGGAAAACCCAGAGTCACTTCTGCTGCAGAGGATAAGTTCATTACAGTTACCAGCCTCAGGAATTGCTTAATGGATGAATTGCTGAATAGACACCACTACTAAAGGACACCAATATGAAGAAGAGACTTGCTTGGGCCAAGAAACACAAGCAATGGACATTAGACCGGTGGAAAGGTGTCCTTTTGGTCTGGAGTCCAAATTTTAGATTTTTGGCACCAACCACCATGTCTTTGTGAGACGCGGTGTGGGTGAACGGATGATCTCTGCATGTGTATTTCCCACTGTGAAGTATGGAGGAGGTGTGATGGTGCTTTGCTGGTGACATTGTCTGTGATTGATTTAGAATTCAAGGCACACTTAACCAGCATGGCTACCACAGCATTCTGCAGCGATACGCCATCCCATCTGGCTTGCGCTTAGTGGGACAATCATTTGTTTTTCAACAGGACAATGACCCAACACACCTCCAGGCTGTGTAAGGGCTATTTGACCAATAAGGAGAGAGATGGAGTGCTGCATCAGATGACCTGGCCTCCACAATCCCCCATCCTCAACCAAATTGAGATGGTTTTGGATGAGTTGGACCGCAGAGTGAAGGAAAAGCAGCCAACAAGTGCAGCCAACAAGTGCTCAGCACTTGAACTCCTTCAAGACTGTTGGAAAAGCATTCAAGGTGAAACTGGTTGAGAGAATGCCAAGAGTGTGCAAATCTGTCAAGGCAACGGGTGGCTATTTGAAGAATCTCAAATATAAATATATTTTGATTTGTTTAACACTGTTTTTTTTGCTTACTACATGATTCCATATGTGTTATTTCACAGTTTTGATGTCTTCACTATTATTCTGCAATGCCGTAAAGTCAAAATAACGAAAAACCCTCGACTGAGTAGGTATTCTAAAACTTTTGACTGGTAGTGTATGCCTCATGTCATCTCACAGGTATATCTACCTAAAGATATCAGAGTACTTGTGATCTATAGTATTAACTCATTGCTTCTGTCATGTTAGTCAAAACAATCCATTACATATGATACAGGGATAAGAATTACTAATAGCATTATCAGATAGCTTCATGTTGGTGTTCACATAGATATTAGTGGTGGCTGAGCTGTAGAATTTTCATATTTTTCATCTTCTCTTACCCATTCATGTGAGTGTATAGATTTGATTGTGCCATGTTTTTGACCAACTGCATGTATGTACTTTACTTTGGCTCTTCATGTATTTCTGTATCTTCATTAACATATCTGCAGTAGTCAACTACAACACAAAGCTTATCTTAAGCCTGGTCCCTATTTGTGCTTTTGGCAATTCCATTTCTGTCATTGTCAAGCCAAACATTGCATGACGATGAATGACAAGGAGTTGGAATGGTGGAAAAAACAGATTATTCAAGCAGTCTTATCTTGACAATGAAATGAATGTTTAGGTAACGTCTACTGTACTCTCCACCCCTCAGTACTGATAACAAATGTCTCCTCCCTGGTCCTGTCAGGTATAAACCAGCAGCAGCAGGACGCAGGCTTCACAGGAGCCACTACCCCCCAGAGTCCACTCATGTCCCCCCGCATGAATCACGCCCAGAGCCCCATGATGCAGCAGCAGGCCCAGGCCAACTCCTCCTACCAGCCCTCCTCTGAGATGAACGGCTGGCCTCAGGGCAACATGTCAGGAAACAGGTGAGACTGGCAACTCTACCTGGATCAAAATCTAATTTTATCACGTGTCAAATTTTTATTTCACCTTTATTTAACTAGGCAAGTCAGTTAAGAACAAATTCTTATTTACAATGACTGCCTACCCCGGCCAAGCCTTTTGGTTGCAAAATTCAAGTAACTTCGGGAAAGGGTTTCCAGGAAGTCCTGTTTGGAGGATTCTCTGAATCCGGAGGAAATTAACAGAAATCTGTAATTCTTCATCTAGGTTTTCTGGAAAACCAGAATTTTGCAACCCTACTGCTAACCTTTGTATTTAGTTGTCATGATTATGATCATAGACTTATGTTTTGATTCTGCATTAATCTACACTGTCTGTAGGATGTATTCCGTATGCTCTCATGATACACATTTTCATCAACCTGTGGTCAAATCTGTGATTGAACATGTACCTTTTGATTTCCATGCTCTGTTTCAGCATGTTCACACAACAGTCTCAAGCTCAGCAATACATGGCCCAACAGTCTAATGGTGGAATGTACAACGGCACAAACGCAAACCTGAACATGAACATACAGGGTGTCCCCATGGCCTCCAACGGCAGCATGAACAACATGAACCAAGTCTCAGCAGGCCAGATGACCATGCCTACAGGAAGCCTGTCTTCCATGGACCCTGAGCAGGTGTGTGTGTGTGTGTGTGTGTGTGTGTGTGTGTGTGTGTGTGTGTGTGTGTGTGTGTGTGTGTGTGTGTGTGTGTGTGTGTGTGTGTGTGTGTGTGTGTGTGTGTGTGTGTGTGTGTGTGTGTGTGTGTGTGTGTGTCCAGTTCAAGTTCCACCCACTCCTTTGTGTACTTTAGTTTCTCTTTATCATTTAAGGTACTTTTAGAGAAACAAAAGTTAAATCTGATTTAGAAATTAAAATGAAAGAAAAAAAGAACACCCTCTTAGAAAAAGCCAATAAAAAATCTTTACAAGCTAAAGAAGGAAAATACAATTTCATAACTACGATCTTTTACTTTTGAAGAGAACCAACAACTACAGGTTAAACTCCAATAAAAAATACTACTTAATGGCAAATAAAGCAGTAAAATATCTCTCACCTCTCACAAAACAAATACATGCTAAACCAGTTAGAATTTTAAAAGATACAAACTCTTATTTAGAAACAACGTGATTTTTACAATTTAAAAATCTTCAATGAAAATGTATATGAATCTAAATTAAACATTTGGATGGATCCTATAGCCTTAGACTCAACAGCTCTGAAGCAGTTATCAACAGAAAAAGTATCATCACTAAAAACAGAGATTACTCAAGAAGAAATATTAGATGCTGTTATAACATTTGCACAGAGAAAAGCAGGCGCCAGGTGCACGGTGTTTCCTCCGACACATTGGTGCAGCTGGCTTCCGGGTTGGATATGCGCTGTGTTAAGAAGCAGTGCGGCTTGGTTGGGTTGTGTTTCGGAGGACGCATGGTTTTTGACCTTTGTCTCTCCCGAGCCCGTGCGGGAGTTGTAGCGATGAGACAAGGTAGTAATTACTAACAATTGGATACTACAAAATTGGGGAGAAAAATACAATTTAAAAAATATTTCACAGATAAATTGGTCCACATGGAAAAACTAAATATGTATAAACCATAAATGACTTGGTAACAGGAAATACACTGAACAAAAATATAAATGCAACATGCAACATTTTCAAAGATTTACTCAGTTACAGTTCCTGTAAGGAAGTCAGTCAGTCAATAGAAATAATGAATTAGGAGGGCTTCACACGACTGGGCAGGGTTGGTCTGGGAGGGCATAGTCCAACCCACTTGGGAGCCAGGGCCCAGCCAATCAGAATGAGTTTTTCTGCACATGGGGTATTGCTGAGAATTGTTTTAGTTAATCCATTTTAGAATAAAGCTGTAACGAAACAAAATGTGGAAAAAGTCAAGCGGTCTGAGTTTCTTTCCAAAGGCACTGATAATGCCTTGAGACGAAGGGATAGCATCATTCTAGACCAGTTGGCTGGAATTGACATGTTAATACAAGGTGACACAACTCCAGTGAGTAACGTTTCATCTTCTGTTGTTGTCTGCCCAACATTAGGGATTAGTGTATTTAAAAACGTTTACACATCAAAACAGACAGCACCGATTTGTCGTTGAGGGCCTTCTTCCCATGTCCTTATAATCCCCTGTGTCTCTTTAGAATGTTGTCAGTTGTATTTCACTCAATTCTGCCCTTTTGTCCCCCACAATGAAATCGGGTGAGAGACTAGATCTGTCTCCGTCCGGTCAATGATGTGTCTTGCCATAGAGATCTGGCATTTACAATATTACACTGATTGGCCTAAGGGGGGGCAGTATAGTAATCAACTGAAATGTTGCCTTGTTTAAATCAAAGAAACATTTTCTTTTTCAGAACTATTGCTGACCCCGGTCTATTGTTGGACAACACGGTTTACAAAAGGTCAACACCCAATGAAAACACTGGCATCCAACCAATCAAGGAGCTCCTGCAGTTCTCCCTGAACCAACCGCATTCACCTTAGTGTGACTTAGGTCCTTCCCAAATAGGCTACACTCAGACACACAGACACTTGCGCACACACACACACGTGTATATATGTGTATATATATAATGGACTCATACTCACACAATATAGAAGCAAAACTGGTCCTGTCAGCAGGCATCTGGTCAGATAAATGTATTCATTTCAGGGGATAGAACGCAGACTATGGCTCAACTCTGAAAATGCTCTCTTTACTTTTAGGTATTTTCTTAATAACAATATTTTCTTTGTCTGATCGTTTCTTTGTATGCACAGGTGTGAGACAAAATTATATCACATGATTTCAAAAAATAAATAAGTGATATTATAAATGGTTTGAAGAGCATAAACTATACAATGATTTTGAATGGTTACATTGTAAAGCCTGACTAAAGTAGTCACTTGAAAGGTTTAAAATAAATGTTTTACAGGTATTTATAGTTTTTAAACTTGAGAAACTTTCTTTGTATGAAACTATAAAAAGGGGGCAAGTGTTAAGTTTCTTAACAAGTATCCCTTAATGGTACCTTATTGTGTCTATTTGAATTACATATTTTAGGTCCTGTAATTTCAGATTAAATTGTCAAATTAATCACCCTGCTGCGATATGTATGAAGGTGAATGTTCATAGTTTTGTATATATTACAGTATAGATTAATTAATTAAGATGTATTTTTTTCTCTCTAGCCTGGTGTTACGACCACTGAAATATGACTTCACAGTCATACCATTTGTGTTGGATTAACTAACAAAGGACTGTTTATCAGGGTTTCAAACAATTTGCGTAAGGATTTTTCCTTGCATTTCACCTTGACCTCATCACAATGAAAGGATTGGACAGGCCTACCAACAGGCATAGCTGAATACTTTAGGGTGCTCTGACTGTGCTGATTTTGTGTGCTGCCCTAAAAAAAAAAGCTGAAAGTGTAAAATGAACAGGTAATATGTATTTTTCAAGCCATATTCCTGTACTATTCCCATTTTTGTTTATCGTCTGTAAACACATAGCAAATATGAACTCAGAATTTTTTTTTTTTTTTTTTTGTAGAATGTGAAAATTCCAAATTGTCTGCAAACACTGAAATGACGTTGGGCTCACAATCATCGGTTTAAAAATGTGTGGCCAGAAAATATCTATTTTGTAGATTTGCACTGGTTCTTATGTCATTCTGACGATGCAAAGGATATTTCTAATGGTTTGTGATGGCCAATTTCTCCCAATTAATTAAACATTTTCCTAAACAAGGCATTATTAAAGAGTTGGGCAAAGTTTGAAGATTAGGATGCTCTGATATAAATATATATTCAAAAAATCACCATTGTAAAATGATGCACTGCTCTCATTGCAAATCCAAAGATGTTATTACTACCTTTTAAAATAAACTTAAGCCATGAAGTGTTACTGTGTTAACAGCCTTTTTTTAAGGCATGCATTTTGGCAATCATAAGTTTTAAGGAAAGAGTTTGCATACAAATATAACTCACAAAGTTTGGTTGAATTTAATTGTTTTTTTTCTTCAGTTCTGACTGATCAAGACTTTTCTTTGTTGTAAAATGTGTTATTAATTTATAGTTTGTTATTTTATCAATTGGTAAATATTACATTCAAGTACCGTAACATGCTAAAGACCTAGCATAATGCCTTAGATCTGTTTTTCTGTCATGTGTATTGCTGTGAAGTTGAAAGGTGTATCATATATGTATAGTGAAGTGACAATACTGAAGAGTGCTTTGTTACTCAGTGGCCGTATCTGATGTGGCACCATATTCACTATATATAGTGCACTACTTTTGAGCAGGGCCTCTAGGGCACTATATAGGGAATAGGGTGCAATTTCAGACGCAGACTTGTGCTATGGTTAGACTACTACACCCCTGTTTCTTTTTTTGCTTTTCAGGTTTTTCTTTCCCCCACATTTTATTTGTGATCAGTGGGTTTTATTATTATTATTTGTACAATTGTTTCATATTTTGACTAAGATGAGTATGTAAACAATGGTTAATCAAAGCAATATTGTAAAACATGAGTTTTTGTGTAGAAAGCTCAGTGTTGCAGTTCAGAGATGTTTTTCGAGGTGTGATGTTCATATTAAATATCACTGTTCACCTGCATCAATGTTTATCCAGAGTGGGAGCATTTATGTAAAAAGTTGTATTTACACCTTATGCAAGCTGTTGACTAATATTGCTTTTGCCAATGCCGCTTGCTAATTTATGATTTATGCATTGTAAATAAATTATTTTTTATTGTTGATTGATGTGTAATTACTGATTGAATTGGTCTACAATTCATGTCACTGTCCCATAAAAGACACATGGTTGACAGTTTTGGTAAGACATTTAATGAAGGTTTCCAGAATGTAATTATTCAGTTGCACACGAAACCACATAAAACTGAATCGTAATAAGACTGAACAAATTATCAAATCAGTTAGCCAAACGTACAACTAACTGTAAGATACTGTGCATGTGTTACATGGTATCGTTTCAATTTAATGTAAAGTTTGACAAGTTTAATATTTTCCAAACAACGGTTGAAATACTACCCCAATTTAAGGTTATCATAGATCTTGAATGAATACATTTATTTGTGTTTGACATACAGTACAAGTCAAGTTTGTCTTTATTTGAACTTTTCTACATTGTAGAAAATAGTTTGTCTTCACTATGAAACCAAAAAAAGTGTTAAAGAAATCAAAAATATTTTTCAAAGTAGCCACACAGAACACTCCTGGCATTCTCTTAACCATCTTGAGGTAGTCACCTGGAATGCTTCAACAGTCTTGACCGAGATCCCACATGCTGAGCACTTGTTGGCTGCTTTTCCTTCACTATGCGCTCAAACTCATCCCAATTGGGTTAAAGTCGGGTGATTGTGGAGACCAGGTCATCTGATGCATCACTCTCCTTATTGGTCAAATAGCCCTTACACAGCCTGGAGGTGTGTTTTGGGTCATTGTCCTGGTGAAAACAAATGATAGTCCCACTAAGCGCAAACTAGATGGGATGGCGTATCGCTGCAGAATGCTGTGGTATGCATGGTGGTTAAGTGTGCCTTGAATTCTAAATAAATCGCTGACAGTGTCACCAGCAAAGTACCATCACATCACCTCCACGCTTCACGGTGGGAACCACACATGCGGAGCTCATCCATTCACCTACTCTGCGTCTTACAAAGACACGGCGGTTGGAACCAAAGGACAGATTTCCACCGGTCTAATGTCCATTGCTTGTGTTTCATGGCCCAAGCAAGTCTCTTCTTATTGGTGTGGTTTCTTTGCAGCAATTTGACCATACATTTATTTGGGCTGTGTCTGAGGTGCAGTTAATTGCCGATTTCTGTGGCTGGTAACTACTGCAGAGGGTAAATTCATTAGAGGTAACTCTGGGTCTTCCTTTCCTGTGGCCGTCCTCATGAGAGCCAGTTTCATCATAGCGCTTGACGGTTTTTGCGACTACAGTTTAAGAAACTTTCTAAGTTCTTGAGTTTTTCTGTATTGACTGACCTTCATGTCTTAAAGTAATGATGGATTGTCATTTCTCTTTGCTGATTTGAGCTGTTCTTAACATAATATGTACTTGGTCTTTTACCAAATAGGGCTGTCTTCTGTATACCAACCCTACCTTGTCACAAATGATTGGCTCAAATGCATTAAGAAGGAATGAAATTCCACAAATGAACTTTTAACAAGGCACACCTATTAATTGAGATGCATTCCAGGTGACTACCTCATGAAGCTGGTTGAGAGAATACCAAGAGTGTGCAAAGCTGTCATCAAGGCAAAGGGTGGCGACTTTGAAGAATCTCATCTAAAATATATTTAGATTTTTTAAAACACTTTTTTGGTTACTACATGATTCTATATGTGTTCTTTCATAGTTTTGATGTCTTCACTATTATTCTACAACGTAGAAAATAGTGAAAATAAATAAAAACTCTTGAATGAGTAGCCGTCTCCAAACTTTTGACTGGTACTGTACATCACCACATGGTTGGGCCATCCAAGCACAGATACCCAACAAAACTAATTTACACCACTGGAAATGACCTGCCATCCAGTAAAGCTGGTAAATGCTACTATATCAGTATTATTATTTATTTTTTGTAGGGAAGTGAACATGTTTCCGAATGCAACAAAGTCACGCATGAACTGAGAGGATGGTAATCACTGGCAGGTGCCAGATGCAGGAGCAAACCGACAAGTGATCATAAATCTGCAGTGACCATTAACAGCTGTATGGTCAAGTACTGGGCTTTGTACAATAAGCTGATTCTAGATGGGTTTTTAGGGGCAACTCCCCCCTCTCCCTCCCGACGACACTTCCGCCCCAGTAAAATCGAACCAATAAGGTGGCTCACTCAGTCGGACGCTGCAGAAGCCTATAACCCTGGGTTGTGGTAAACATCTCATATGTTTTTCCGTGAGAAGGTTGTAATGTACAGCTTTCTACGGGATAGGATGACGATGGTTTTATCTGGTGCAATTTGGTAACGGCCATCAAATGTGATTTTCGTAGGAATTAAGGACCCTGATGTTGCTTAAAATCGTCAGGTTGGTAAGTAAAATTTGTAAACCAACGTTAAACGTTTTCATTCCTAACTACAACGCGAGCTACAAACCTGCCACCAGCAGATCATCAGCAGTTCACCAGAGCTAGCCGCGGTTTTTGGTTAGTTCGCGTAATGGTAGGCTATGCCTACTCTCGGGATTGTGATTGAAAACAGGTTCACGTCGGTAAATGCTAACAAGCCAGTCACCGTTTTTTAGTAACATGTCCGTTTTTATTCAATGTCAAGACTGGTTTAATTTGTTCGTTTTCATGTCTAGGTACTGGTGGTTACAGTATCTAGCTACTCGTTAACGTTGCCTCTGGAGAAGCCAAGGGTTTACAGCTTCCCTTGCTTTGGGTTCTCAGCTGGACGCATCGACCACAGCTGGCTATAACAGATTGTTACACCAGATGTGATTTAAGAAATATTTTTGCTATCCATTACCGGGAGTTACAGGTTACCTACTGTTTGGTGTAACACATCATTTTCGACCAACTTTAACTTGGCGATGCTAGTTATCTTCGTTCTCGATTTGGCCAAACATGTAACGTTATCTTAAACGTCCGTGTCCAGTTGCAGGTGGTGTTTGAATGTAGAAAATTCTCCATCAATTCAAGTAAAAATAATTGTTTTGTTTAATAAATAAACCCTACAATGTGTACGCTGCTATCTTGTCTTTGAAATATTTTCTCATTATATTTAGACAGGTACGTGTCGTAATGACACGCCGCACTTTGGTGTGGACCCACCTGTCTCTGCGAATGAGAGATTTAGTCCGGGTTAGATCTGGCCCGGGTTACCCCGTAGGGAGGAGTCTGGGTCGGGTGAAAAGTGATTTGCATTAGTTTTGGAACTGAGCAGACTCTCGGCGTGAGCCAGAGCGGGGCACCTGCCTCACGCCGAGAGTCTGCTCAGTTCCAAAACTAATCCAAATAACTTTTCACCCGAACCAAACTCCTCCCCACGGAGGACTCAAAACAAAAGCCATGTAAGCATGATTCTGCCTTTTCACACCCAGAAATGATTGCTTTTGATATAAAACGCATTATCTGCCTTCCCAATGTAAGTGTATGTTTCTGGATGATGCACCATGCTGCCTTGTTGACAACATGTCCGATTGGTGCAGATTTTACTGTTTGATTTGAGAAGGGCGCGCCTCTCCTCTTTCGCCCAATGATGTTACGGACCATTGCCCGGTTCAACCGGGGCCAGCGTAATAGAACTCACTCAATATTTAAAATTGACAAGATGGTGGCGTACACATTGTTGGATTACTTCATGGAGCAAAACACCACCTGTAACATTTTAGAAGATGCAGGTTTGGCCTAATCGAGAACAACGATGGTATCGCCAAGTTAAGGTTGCTATAAAAAAATATATTCTACACCAAGCAGTACCTAACCTGTAACTCTCAATAATCGATACAAAAAAAATATTTGGTTAAATCACATTATCTGGTGTAGCAAATCTGGCTCCATGTGAACTACAATCGCGAAACTCTGTTTTAACGTTTATAAACTTCAATGATCCTCACGTGCGATATGGTTTTGGAAACATACTTTCACATCAAAATAATTTCTCAAATACAAAATATACATTTGCTATATACGGTTTAATTTTCAACACTTCTGGCATTTTCCTTTCGTTACTCATCGATGTTCAGAGACGCTTTGATGGCTAATTAGAACAGGTGGTTGATTGTCCTCTGTAAACAAGTGCTGTAAAACATTTCAAAAAATGGCAGTGTGGGAACCCTAACCCTATATAGTTTATGACAATGATGACATCTAACTAGAGTGTATGGAGTGGGGTGAAAACATTCAATATGGGTGAAATGTACCTTTTTTCTTTTCTTAATTAATTGAAGGTGATTCCAAGGGAACCATGTCAACACCACTGTGTCATCTGCCCATGTCTGCCATTTTCTTTCTGCTTGACTCAAAACACCAACATCCTCCACCACCTGCCAAGTAGTGATGGGGAGATCCTGCAGCAAATCTTGCTAGCTGAAGGCTTTAGAGTCAACGAAACTAGCGGCTTCGAGCTCAGAATCACATGCTGGCAGAGCACAAGTGTTTGCGAGAAAAACAGAGGCAGCAACACTGATAAGCCAATGCAGAAACCATATGGCCATATTTTCTCAATTTTATTGGGACTGACTTGCAGCCTGAATGAAATGTGTATATTATAGTGTCAGAAATGCAGTGATTGGACTTTTAAACCTACACTTGTAAATTCAGCCAGCTCAACAACCACAAAACACAATGGCTTCCGGTGACCACAAAGAGACAGGGAATGAACTGGCAGAACACCTTCAAATGGATCATGAGTTATTGAGTCAAAATCAGTACCCTGCTGGCAGTAACTTCAAGTCCAAAAGTTTGCCCACTCTAAATGACTCAGGCCAGCATAGCAAGGCCTTGTTGACCAAGTCTTTGCAGCAACAGGTGTCAATAACGGAGGAGAAGAGTACTGAATTCATCCAACTCCCACAGAGGATCAACCTGAACCAACCTTTACCTGAATCGCCCACCAGGACTAATGTTAACTATTCCCCTTCCAGGTCTAGTGTGGTGGGGATGAGTCTTTCATTTAACACAGAGACGCAGGTCAGCAAACCCAGGCGTAAAAATGCCTCAAGACTACCCCTGATGCGTTTACCCTCTAGGAAATACATGAGTGTGATTCTCGAAGACTCTCGCTGTTTTTTATGCTGCATGTGTTACCTGACATTTATCCAGTCACTGATGGTGTCTGGCTACCTTAGCAGTGTCATCACCACCATAGAGAAGAGGTACAGCCTCCGGAGCTCTGAGTCTGGTCTGCTCGTCAGCTGCTTTGACATAGGCAGTCTGCTAGTGGTGGTCTTCATCAGTTACTTCGGAGGCCGAGGGCAAAGGCCCAGATGGTTGGCCGTGGGTGCAGTGTTTATAGCTGTCGGCGCAGCACTCTTCTCCTTGCCTCACTTCATCTCCCCTCCGTACCAAATCCTGGAGGTGAACTCCTCACGGGGCAATGAAGGCCTGTGTATGAACCACAACGGCAGTGGCAAGGACTTCCTGGATTTGTCCTCCTGCCCCAGAGACCAAGAGGGTAATGAACACAACCTGTACGTGGCCCTATTCATCATAGCACAGATCCTGGTGGGTATGGGGTCGACACCCATCTACACCCTGGGACCCACCTACCTGGACGACAACGTCAAGAAAGAGAACGCCTCACTTTATCTTGGTAAGTAACTGTGTCTGTCATGGGGTTTGAAAGATGTGAAGATTACAACAAGTTAATATACTACTATGACATAAGGAGGGTAGCTCAGCTAGCAAATATGTATTGATCAGGCCCAGGGCACGAGACCAACATTTTCCCCTGGTGGCACTGGTACCACTAAGTTTTTCAGTTGGTTGCAGCATCCCGTGATTTGGTTGCACCATTATTCTTTTCCGGTATCACACAATAGAAAAGTAGGTTGGTTGACGGAAGGAACCACTTCACAAAATAACATAGATTATTATCACTAGATGATGGATGGTTGCTGGTCTCTGATACAATGAATTATATCTCCTGCCCTTGTGGCCTTGAGCAAGGCACTTAACTGCACTGATGGGCTACTGTATAAAACACATGTGATCTGTCAACCCTCCATCTGGAGAGCTACTGGGTGTGCAGGCTTTTGGTCCAGCCCTGCTCATCAAACACAAGTCTGCTTATCAAGGTCCTGTTGAGCAGCTGATTTGATTTTTTTACAGTGTTTGAGCAGGGCTGAAGCAAAAGCCTGCACACCCAGTAGCTCTCCTGGAGAATGGTTTTCCATCCGGCAGCATTACAATCACAACCAAATACTTGTTATGTCTTTATGATATAATTCACTCATTCAGTGAACCAGGGATCAAATGGCTGAGGTGGGCGGTGTAGCTACTGATTTAACATGTTTGTCAATCTGTAGGGCTAAAATGTTCAGGGTAGATCTTGACAGCATAGTTACTTTTCCAGGAATATTTTTTTTTACTTTGTCAGAATTATGTGGCCAATATTGAATGGAGGAGAATCCTAGCTTAGCAACAGTGTCAGAATTATTTGTTAACACCCAATTTTGATCCCTTGAGACTGTTCTACAACTGGAGTATGCAGCATTGGTTTCATCAACTGTGCACCTGTATCAACTGGCCATTTGCGGTTATTCTCGAGTACCGGTGGAAAGGTATTTTAGGACATGATGTCATAAGGTGAACGCACCAATTTGTAAGTCGCTCTGGATAAGAGCGTCTGCTAAATGACTTAAATGTATGTAATGACAATGACATTAATGCATGCTAAATAGTTAACAAGCAAGATTCCAGCCAAACTACACAATGTTTTGAATTGGCTATCTTGGTAGTCTGTTGTGCAGTATATCATTATTTTACCTGCTGTGCTATGTCTCCTCACTCAACGGCCCACTGGCACATACACAGGTGATGCACATACCATGACTTTTCCAGGATTTTCATTGCTGACTAAAAATGTGATTTAACTGAGCAAATAATTCACTAACTAGCAATGCATATCAACAAATGTGCGCACACACTAGGCTCGCTTTTAACTCAAACACGTCTCACGACTGCATGGTTGAAAGACTACTCATGCCTGCCAATGCAGAACTACAATTATGCTCCGATGGCCTCCGCAGTGATTGGAAGGACAGTGGGAACACATCGCATCCGGAGGACGCGTTGATCCAATTCTGATTGGAATAGCCTGACTCTTTGATATTGTGATTATTGCATGAACTTGTTTTTTACTTGTCCATTTTGACAACTTAAATCTACTTGTCCAACAATTTTTTTTAAATTTTCTTCTTGCAAGCCTACAAGCGTTAATGTTGAGACCAGAGATTACTGAGAGGGTGTTTAAGAAATAAGTTGTTTAATGATCTTTTCATGTTGTGATTCAAAGTATGAATGTGCAACCTAATCCAGTGACTGTCATGCATTTTGGGTAGACAATTATGCTATTGTTATATTTTACTGTTAAAATAGGGCTCCAGAATTAGTCTAGGCAGCCGCTAGTGGGCACTAGATCTCCAGTATCGTCTAGGCTTAATATACTCAGCTGGTAATACACTTGTCTCCAACGACTGGTTCGTACATAACATCCAACACGAAGGCTACAAAGGCATGGGTTTCCTCCTTAACAAGCTTTCATGGCGTGCCGCCGGAAGAAAACAGGAAAAATATGCGTACCGTCTTTAATATAACCACATTTTCCGGCTGTTGCACACTGCGTTCAGCCAATCAGGTTGCAGCAGCCTGTTTACCTCTGCTGAATGCTGGGCGCAACATCACAAAGTAGCATTAGCCATTCGAGCTGGCTTTCCACCTGCATCTGCCTATACACAAGGCCTTACAATACACATGTCTATTACGAAATTCGAACCAGGGTCTCTAGTGGCACAGCTAGCAACTTCGCTGCAGTGCCTTAGACCACTGTGCCACTCAGGAGGCCTGGCTACTTTGACTTCGGTTATTCAATCAATCCTTGTCCCTTTCAACTGTCCTCTTAGATCTTCTCCTTCCAGTGCTCTGAAACAATGTGAACTCATTAAGACCTTAACACTGAAAGAAAAGACTAGTAGTGAAACAGGCTTGTATTCTGTGGTGGCCTGGTGCCTGCCTCCATTACACAGGAAAAAAAACCTACACAAAGGGATTAGCTCCTAGCATGTGTCCCAAATGGCACCCCATTTTTGTTGTGTGTGTGTGTGTGTGTGTGTGTGTGTGTGTGTGTGTGTGTATACACACACACACACACACAGTGGGGCAAAACAGTATTTAGTCAGCCACCAATTGTGCAAGTTCTCCCACTTAAAAAGATGAGAGGCCTGTAATTTATCATAGGTACACTAAAACTACGACAGACAAAATCCAGAATCACATTTGTAGGATTTTTAATGAATTTATTTGCAAATTATGGTGGAAAATAAGTATTTGGTCAATAACAAAAGTTTCACAATACTTTTATACACCCTTTGTTGGCAATGACAGAGGTCAAACGTTTTCTGTAAGTCTTCACAAGGTTTTCACACACTTGCCATTAATACAGGTAACGAGTGGAGGACAGAGGAGCCTCTTAAAGAAGAAGTTACAGGTCTGTGAGAGCCAGAAATCTTGCTTGTTTGTAGGTGACCAAATACTTATTTTCCACCATAATTTGCAAATAAATTCATAAATCCTACAATGTGATTTTATTTCTTCTCATTTTGTCTGTCATAGTTGAAGTGTACCTATGAATTCCAGGCCTCATCTTTTTAAGTGGGAGAACTTGCACAATTGGTGGCTGACTAAATACTTTTTTGCCCCACTGTATATTACTGCACTATTTTGACCTGAGCCTTATAGGGTGCCAATTGGGACACAACCCGTAGTTGCCTTTCTTCTCCTCAACACTGTCTCTAACGATGTTCTTGTGGACAGCCAGTTCACAAAGGACTTGGTGCTTTGATTGTGCGGTCTGTCTGTTGGTGCCAACCAGCAGTATGGTGGCTGGTTTTGCATTGGCCAGGATGTGAGGGGGTGGCCCATCAGGACCCACCCGCCTGGCTGGAACACACTATCAAATGACAGCCATCAGTGCTCTGGTCTAAAGTAGTGAACTACATAGGGAATAAGGTGTCATTTGAGACAGCCTTGAGTGGACAACACTAATGGTCCTTGACAGATCTCTGGTCAATATAGCCACAGACGGTTACTCTGTTAGCCACAGACAGTTACTGGTATGACAGGACGTGACTGTTGGGTACTATAGCAACGGTTTAATTGTATGTTCATGAACTTTGGAAATGAGAGAATGGACCTATAGTTAGTCCAAAAAAGGCTAGATGACCAACGTTCTTTACCAGATTAAGAGGGTGCCTGCAGTATCCTATAATCTGAGATTGTATACACAGTGTATATATAATCTGTGTATTATATATAATCTGTTATGTATCTCATTGTAGGAGATTTTGTTGCTACTAGAGTTAGTACATAGGTAAGGTTATTATGAGGAGTGTGAACATGTCTGACCAACAAAATGCAACATTTTCTGCGACTGCACTTCTAATAATATAATAACAAGAACGGGTGGGCTGACATCATCCTGAAACAAAATATGATTTTATTCTGAGTGTTATGTTATTTAAAGAGGCACACGTTGAAACAGACCCAAAACGAGGGGGTGTTCCATGAGAGATGAATACTGAAAAAAAAAAAAAATAGGTCCGTGTTATCATTAGACAGAATAAAAGATATTGCCTCTCAGCACCGGCAATAGATGCATGGCAATTCAAGTAGACCTAATACAGTAAGATAACATATTTCAGATACAGTGACTAGTGAAAGTCTATGCACAGTTTTTTTTGACACATTTTACTGCCTTAAAATTAATGCTATTATAAAAAGGGATTAAGTTGGATGTTTTTCCCCCTACCAATCTAAACAACCTGCTCCACAAATTCACAGTGAAAGAGAAATTATAAAACCATTTTCTAAATTTATAAAAATGAAAATTTCTTGATTGCCTATGTCTTCCCACCACAGAGATAATACTTGATGGAAGGATTTTTGGTAGCAATTATAGCTGTGAACCCATTTGAATAAGATTCTGTCAACTGCACAACTCTTAGGGCAACATGCACTGAGTTTGCAAAACATTAGGAACACCTTCCTAATATTGAGTTGCACTCACATTTTCCCTCAGAACAGCCTCAATTCATCGGGGCATAGACTACAAGGTGTCGAAGCATTCCACAGGGATGCTGGTCCATGTTGGCTCCAAGCTTCCCACATTTGTGTCAAATTGACTAGATGTCCTTTGGGTGGTGGACCATTCTTGATACACACGGGAAACTGTTGAGTGTGAAACCCAGCAGCATTGCAGTTCTTGACACACTCAAAACGGTGCGCCTTGCACCTACTACCCTGTTCAAAGGCACTTAAATATTTTGTTTTGCCCATTCACCCTCAATGGTACACAAACAATCCATGTCGAAATTGTCTCAACTAAGGCTTAAAGATCTTGTAACCTGTCTCCCCCCTTTATCTACACTGATTGACGGTGATATCAATAACAGGCTGATTGCACCGCTCGCGTCACGTGCACTAGCGTTGCAGAATAAATTTAGAAATCTATATTATTCAATTATTGTGTATGTGTTGCCAAGGACTAAAATAGAAGTCAGTTCTATTTGTGATGCAGATCGCTCTGCAAGTCCTGCCTCTCCTATCCTCATTGGTTTATAGAAGCAGGTACCTACGCGCCATCTCCTCATTGGTTATACCCACGTGCGTGACTGAAACAAGAACGAGGTCAGTGGCGGTAAATGCATCTAATTTATGAAAGTTGCCAATTATAATAAAGTCAAGAGAAGAAAAGGCCTGGAAGGAGGAGAGATGACTAGAAATGATTTGGTTGACCGTTTTGTGTGTGGATTGTCAGAGTAGAGGGCCTAAATAACAATTCAATGTTTATATCCCAGAACAAATTAGCTAGCAACAGCAAGCTAACTAGCTAAATTGCCATAAATGTTTAATGCTCTTCAACCTGTCCCCAAATTTAATGTAATTGGTTCAGTTTGTTTTGATATTAACTTCTTGGTGACTGGGGGGCAGTATTGAGTAGCTTGGATGAATAGGGTGCCCAGAGTAAACTGCCTGATACTCAGCCATATGAGTTTGAATATGCATATAATTAGTAAATGTGGATAGGAAACACTCTGAAGTTTCTAAATCTGTTTGTATGATGTCTGTGAGTATAACAGAACTCATATGGCTGGCGAAACCTGAGGAAAAATCCACCCAGGAAGTGGGAAATCTGAGGTTTGTAGGTTGTCAACTCATAGCCTATCGAAGATACAGTGTGATATTGGTCATGTTGCACTTCCTAAGGCTTCCACTAGATGTTAACAGTCTTTAGAACCTTGTTTGATGTTTACCGTGAGGTGCGGCCGAATGAGAGGAATGAGCAGGTGTCTGGCAGATTGCCACGAGCTCGTGACACGTGGTCATGTGAAAGTTAGCTTGCGTTCCATTGCTATTCTACAGACAAAGGAATTCTCCGGTTGGAACATTATTGAAGATTTATGATAAAATATCCTCAAGATTGATTCTATACTTCGTTTGACATGTTTCTACGACCTGTAATATAACATTTTGGACTTTTCAGCCAACCTTTCGGCTGGACTTGCACGCGTGTTTGGATTTGTTTACCATACACCCTAACAAAAGTAGGTATTTGGACATGAATTATTAACTTTATCGAACAAATCAAACATTTATTGTAGTACCTGGGATTCCTGTGGGTGCATTCTGATGAAGATCATCAAATATTAGTGATTCATTTTCTGCTTTTTGTGACCCCTCTCTTTGGCTGGAAAAATGGCTCTTTTTCTGTGACTTGGTGCTGACCTAACATAATCGTTTGTGGTGCTTTAGCTGTCAATCCTTTTTTAAATCAGACACTGTGGCTGGATTAATGAGAATTTTTATCTTTAAAATGGAGTAAAATACTTATGCTTGAGGAATTTTAATTATGATATTTTTGTTGTTTTTGAATTTGGTGCCCTGCACTTTCACTGGCGGTTGGCGGGGTGGGACGCTACCGTCCCGAATATCCCAGAGGTTTTAACTTGCGTGTCGTGATCATGTTTAGTGTGGGGGGACAGAATAAATGTATGCACGATGGCGCATGCCGGTTTGGGTTTCGTGTAAGGGATCAAGGTGACATCCAATAAGTAATCAAAGCTTCCACGTGGATTCACCTGGTCAGTCTGACATGGAAAGAGCATGTGTTCCTAATGTTTTATACATGTAATCCCTTTTTGAAAAGTTTGGCAAAATTGCTCAAGCTCAGTACATGTGATTGGGAATGCTTTTCAAGCAAATTCAACACAGGACTGAGACTGACCACTCCGGAACACTCAACACCTATTGGAAAACCATTCTGGTGTGCCTTTGGCATTAAATGTTGTATAGTTGTCCCGCTGAAAATAAAAACACTATTCCAGGGTTAGGTATTCAGGTGACTGAGGCAGGTTTTCTTAACTTCTAACCTTTCATATTTTTGTTGTCCTGACAAACTCACCAGCTGCCGGTGACAAGCATACCCATAACATAATGCTGCCACCACAATACTTAAATGCAGCACTCTCTTAGTCTGTGAAAGAACATTGGTTATCTAGCTAAAGACACACCAGAATGGTTTTCCAAGATGTGTTGAGTGCTCCTGAGTGGTCCAACCTCAGTTCTGACTTCAATCTGCTTAAATCAGAGACGAGGTTTGATTGAATATGGCTGTCCATCAATGATTGGCAACCAAATTTACTGAGCTTGAGAAATTTTGTCAAAACAATTGATAAACAGTATGTTGCTGGTCTGCTTTCCAACAAATACTGGGAGACAAATTCACCTTTCAGCAGGACAATAACATAAAACACAAGCCCAAATCTACACTGGAGTTGCTTACCAAGATGACATTGAATGTGAGTGGCTAAGTTTTGACTGAAAGCGGCTTAAAAATCTATGGCAAGACATAAATGGCTCTGGCAATGATCAAACAACTTGACAGACTTTGAATAATTATTTAAAGAATAATGTGCAATCCAGGTGTGCAAAGCTCATAAGAGACTTACCCAGAAAGACTCACTGCTGAAATCTCTGCCAAGGGGGATTTTAACATGTATTGACTCAAGGGTCTGAATATTTATGTAGTCAATATCTATTAGCTCAAGCTGTCAAGTTGGTGTTTGATCATTGCTAATGTCCATTTTCAAGTCTTGCTATAGATTTTTAAACCTTAAGTTTTTTTTTTTAATTTACAACTATAACCTCAGTAACAGTTTTGTGTAGATCGTTGACAAAAAATGACTATTAAATCAAGGGTTGTGAATACTTTCTGAAGGCACTGTAGGCCTATGCTTTGACTTTTGAGGTTTGTTCAAGATGAGGCCTCCTGGCAGGCTGTGATGTAAACCCATACGTGGGTCATACAGGCAGTTCTTTATCAGTTGGTGTGATGGGCTGGCCTTGTCTGTGGGAAAGATAGCAGGTTGTTTGGTAAATTGTAAGAAGACTGTGCTATGTCAGCAGGTTGCCTTGACGATGAAGTTAACCGACATTTAGTTGTGCATGTCCCTGCTGCCTGTGCGTCTCTCTCTCCAGCAAGGTCACGCGGTCCAAATTGGTCCAGCTGCCAGGTTGAGGTTCGTCACTTTCCTGTAACGTACAGCCCTGGCCCATTATTACTCCTGCATCAATCTCTTTTGTGTGCAGGACAGTAACACACCTAATTTAACTCATCTGAGCTCATGTACTCAAGGCTGTAGTGACAAAGAACATATTTTTGTTGCCTGATAACCTTGTAACTTTATATTTGCCCTTTTCTTTTAGATGTATTGAAAGCAGTAACTTCCCCCAATGTAATCTGAACAGTTCATGACTCTAGGACCAAGAAAATGTATTCAAAATAGCTTCTGAATTGTCGTCATTGTATTTTGGTTAATAGGAAAATATGGCAGTGTTTTCTGTTTTGGAGAGGTTTTAATCTGACCGTTACGATATGTAATTAGGCAATTCCATAAATATGAAAGGCGCAAAGCCCATTAATGGTAATTATGGACTGAATGACAAGCTAGTTCACCAGTCTGTTCCCCATTGAAAGTAAATTGGACACAATCAGTACAATATAACCAGTTCAAAACCCGTACATGTCTCTGAATCTCCCCTGGTCTCGGTGATGGACAGAAGAGCAGTTGGTGAACGGGGTCGCTTGCCATCGCTTTGCGCTCTGTTGAACTGTATTGCTCCACGCACACACAAGCCCAGCTGCAGACTGCCTGGTGGGTGCTGTGAATCAGCCAGTGATGTGTGATCTCCATTGTCCCTAGTCTAGCAGGTCAATGGAAATGGGCGGATAGTGTGGTTGCTGCAAAGGGAGCCTAGCGTTCTGTTCATTTTCCCTTCGGTATGTGCCGGCCGTCCGATCCACATGCTGAGTAGTCGGCAGCATGTCCCTCTCTCAGAAAGACGGTCATACCTTTTCATAATGTTGATCTTTTATTCAAAAACATTTTTGGTGAGTTTGTGGATTGATACGAAAACCGAATTTGATTTTAAATTGTTGATAGGTTGTAGCTTATAGCTCCCTGTAACACATTGTTTTGGTTGGAAACAGTAGGAAATCTTTGAGGCTTTTTAGATTGATGTTTTCATTTTGACCTCAACAAAGCAGCTTACTGAAACCGGACGTGACTAAGATGGCCAATGCACTGGAAGAACTACACTACCTATTGATAGTGTGCAAGAGGTGTGCAGAGTCTTAAAATTATTTTATTTTTTCTACCAATGTACATAATTTACTCCACATTTACAAAGTGAAATAAGTGATCAAATTGCCTTGGGTGGTGGGAGTGGCAATTTGCACGGTCGGCTCAGCAACATTTTAGAGGCCCCCATCTTGACGGTGTAGAGATGTATCTGTTTTTAAGCTTATCCTGCAATTCTACACAGTTTGCTATACAGCTGAGATTTTTTTGCACTTTTAAAGCTGATTTTCCTTGGGTTCTACTTATTCTGGCATGGAGCTGAGAGAAATGTTATGTTCTGTGTTTTGCCATGGCTAATACTGTGTTTTAGTTTTTTGCTCAAACATAATAACACAAATACTGTTAAATTAATTGTTTTTGGAATTTAATTCTCATTGACTGTCTAGCTTTTATTTTGGTGATTTGTTAGTTCTCAAATATTATATTGTGAAAATAATATATAGGCACATTATTTTTCCTACTTACTTTGTCTAGGTTTAGCTGTTTAAGTTGAGTGTTTTTAAATCCCAACTTTATTTTTTATTTCACTGTTTGGAGTTAGGCATCCTGAAAAACCACTTAGGCAACCTGCCCACGGATTTAAATTGAAGAAAAATCCATCTACTCCAAATTACCCGCCTGTAGGACAAAGTGAAAAGAACTTAAGCCTGTGTTAAAAAAAAAATGAAAAAGCCATTCAAATCCACTGCAACAAGGCTGTTAAGTAATACTGCAAGACATGGCAAAGAAATGAACTTATTGGCCTAAATGTAAAAACCTACAAGCTTGGGCTACATCCAATACCACACAACACAATGAAACCCTGTGTATTGTTGTGGCAGCATCATGTTATGGGTACTGTATGCTTGTCACCAGCAGGGATTGGGTATTTTGTCAGGAGTCAAAATAAATATGAAAGAAGCAAAGCCCAGGTACAAAGTTAGAGGAAAACCCCCCTCAGTCTTGAAAAGTTAACCCCGAGATAGAGATGTATTTTTAGCGGGACAATTACATTATTTTCAATGCTATCAGCAGAATGGGTTTGAATATTGCTCTCCATCAATGATTGGAAACTCAGTAAAACAAGTTCACTAAGCTTGAGCAATTTTGGCAAAAACAATGGATAAATATTGCCCTAAGAGTTGTGCAAAGTTAGTAGATTATTTAAAATGATTCATAGCCGTAATGGATACCAATGGTGCTTCCATCAAGTATTGGGCTAAGTCTGGGGTGTGAAGACATGCAATATTTTTTCAGGGATTGCAGGATTTCTTTTAACCTTAATTTAAAAATATATATTTTTATGCTTATTTGCAACATTTTGGTAGGCTATTTCTCTAATTAGATACATGCAGCTTCTGTCATTACTGCCCTAGAAGATTAAATAAACTAATGCTCATCAGAATAATGTAATAAATCTAGTTGACATTGACATCGGTAAAATGCTCTTTCATCTCTGCTTCTCTCTTGCAGCAGGCATTTGGGGACTGGCGAGAAAATGCAATAACCCCCCCAAAAATGTGAAAGCTCTAACGTGCAAAATTTTCAAATGACATCGGATAAGGAAATTTAAAAGCAGTGAAAACGACCCAACGTGTTCCTGATAAGATTTCAGTTTGGCTTGTATTGCATACTTTTGTGGTTGACATAATATCAACTTTTGACGCTGATAAAGATAGCATCTTTACAGACAGTCCCTAACCGTACATTCATTCTCTCAATCATATTTCTCATCTCCTTTTCCTAAGTAATAATGTCCATTTGGTGTATAATTTTACTGCAAGAAATGCTTAATCCTGCAGAAGTTCATATTATATTAGGCTTTGTAAGAGGATATAGACCTAGTCAGTGTCCAGATTTCAGTTAGGCTATTACATTTAACCCATCTGAACAGTAGACTGCGGTTGCCTTGACGTGCCATATTTGAAATCACCTTCTTGTGACTCTCGAATAGTGACTAACCATCATAACATAACCGACCGGCACTGCTATCATTTGCTTTTACCACTTCACCAAATATTTCCCAAACATGACTTTTCTAGCCCCCCCTTCTCTTTATTTTCAACTCTCAATTTTGCAGCCAATCTCTTATTGAATTACACTCTGTCATTGCCCATTTTGCATCTGTGGATCGAAGTTGACTTGTTCTGCCCGTTCTCAAAAGCATTTTGTGATTGGCGTGTAGGCTATTTGGTGTGTGAACAGTTACTACATAAGCCTGCTTTAGGGACTATTGCAGATAGACTAAAATAATGAAAGGAAAAACTTTAATGTAGCCTATAGATATAAATTGCACAAGAATGATACATTTCTGGATTTTTTTTTACAGTATTGTTTTCTTTGTTCAACCCACCCGCCCTTCATCCACACATTATTTCATGACCCTAAACCCGGCTGCCCTGCGGATAAGATCATGGGGACTGTGGGGTATGAGTCAACCCACGCATCACATGTTTGTTGACACTGAGTCAGGGAGAAGACTACTTGGTTCATGATGGGATGATGACATTAAGCAGTTTTGTTTCAAGTGGGTGTGAACTGCTGGATGCAGTAAGAGAATGCCTGGGTTGTGTCCCAAATGGCACCCTATTCCCTACATAGTGGACTACTTTTGACCAGAGGGTCAAAAGTAGTGCACTACATAGAGAATATGGGTTCCCCAGGTTTGCTTGTCATTATTCCTGCAGCACACACTAGACTACTGCAACACAATTTCCCCTGCCATGAACCCTCAAAAGAGCGAAGATGTGGTGGTGGTTCACGGGAATAAAAAATATGTGCTGTATTTGGATATGGATTAGCGATTGTCAAGGATGCACAGAAATCCAAAATGTGTGTTTTTAGTTAAGATTATTTGTTTGAAATATGTGATCTATAGGCTGTGAGCTTCATAAGCTGTTTATTGATTAAATATTTAGTGAGAATCACAACAGATGTTGTACCCTATTGTAGCTCTTAAAGGTGCTGTAGCCTACCTAGGGTGTACAATGTTCAATTACAGCATTATTTATTCTGCAGTTATTCTATTGCTATTCTGTTACCAGTCAAATGTACATGTTAATAGTACAGTCGTGGCCAAAAGTTGAATGACAAATATACATATTCACAAAGTTTGCTGCTTCAGTGTCTAGATGTTTTTGTCAGATTTTACTATGGAATACTGAAGTATAATTACAAGCATATCACAAGTGTCAAAGGCTTTTATTGACAATTACATGAAGTTGATGCAAACAGTCAATATTTGCAGTGTTGACCCTTCTTTTTCAAGACCACTACAATCCTCCCTGGAATGCTGTCAATTAACTTCTGGCATCCCATTCTTGCATAATCAAAGCTTGGAGTTTGTCATAATTTGTGGGTCTTTGCTTGTCCATCCGCCTCTTGAGGATTGACCACAAGTTGTCAATGGAATTAAGGTCTGAGGAGTTTCCTGGCCATGGACCCAAAATATTGATGTTTTGTTCCCCGAGCCACTTAGTTACCACTTTTGCATTATTGCAAGGTGCTCCATCATGCTGGAAAAGGCATTGTTCGTCACCAAACTGTTCCTGGATGGTTGGGAGAAGTTGCTCTCGGAGGACGTGTTGGTAACATTCTTTATTCATGGCTGTGTTCTTAGGCAAAATTGTGAGTGAGCCCACTCCCTTGGCTGAGAAGCAACCCAACACAGGAATGCTCTCAGGATGCTTTACTGTTGGCATGACACAGGACTGATGGTAGCGCTCACCTTGTCTTCTCCGGACAAGCTTTTTTCCGGTTGCTGCAAACAATCGGAAAGGGGATTCATCAGAGAAAATGACTTTATCCCAATCCTCAGCAGCCCAATCCCTGTACCTTTTGCAGAATATGTCTGTCCCTGATGTTTTTCCTGGAGAAAAGTGGCTTCTTTGCTGCCCTTCTTGACACCAGGCCATTTTCCAAAAGTATTCGCCTCACTGTGCGTGCAGATGCATTCTCACCTGCCTGCTGCCATTCCTGAGCAAGCTCTGTACTGGTGGTGCCCCGATCCCACAGTTGAATCAACTTTAGAAGACGGTCCTGGCTTTGCTGGACTTTCTTGGGAGCCCTGAAGCCTTCACAACAATTGAACAGCTCTCCTTGAAGTTCTTGATGATCTGATAAATGGTTGATTTTAGGTGAAATCTTACTGGCAGCAATATCCTTGCCTGTGAAGCCATTTTTGTGCAAAGCAATGATTACGGCACGTGTTTCCTTGCAGTTAACCATGATTGACAGAGAAAGAACAATGATTCCAAGCATCACCCTCCTTTTGTCTGTATTTGAACTCAATCAGCATGACAGAGTGATCTCCAGCCTTGTCCACGTCAACACTCACACCTGTGTTAATAAGAGAATCACTGACATGATGTCAGCTGGTCCTTTTGTGGCAGGGCTGAAATGCAGTGGAAATGTTTTTGGGGGATTCAGTTCATTTGCATGACAAAGAGGGACTTTGCAATTCATTGCAATTCATCTGATCACTCTTCATAACATTCTGGAGTATATGCAAATTGTCATTATACAAACTGAGGCAGCAGACTTTGTGAAAAACCTTTGGCCACGACTGTATATTCTGATTACAATTATAATGTCTCATTTTATTAGCTTCCAAAATGTAAGTAGATATATCTAGCTGTCCAATAACACATTCTGATTGAATGGCTTGTCCTGCACTTTGTAAAAACATGCATGTTGGAAAAAGATCTTGGTTCCTTGCTATGTTTAGAAATGTTTAATACAAAGAGGACTCTGTCCACAAAAATAAGAGTTGAGTCTTCATTCAAAGGCAACAGCAGTTTTGAATACAAAGAGAACTGAGTTATTTAGCTTTTTTTCCCCCTTTTTTTTGTCCTCCCCCAAGAGTTCACCGAGATCAGTTATTTAATGAGGACTATATGTGAAAATATCCTTAGATGCTATACATGACTGAGTCAGGGGTAGAACATAGGCTTCCGCCCCAAATTGCACCCTACTCCTTATAGTTCACTACCTTTTGATCATAGGGCTCTGGTCAAGAGGAGTGAACTATATCGGGACTATGGTGCCATTGGACGCACCCATGCCCTTGATTCTCCGTTCTGTTGATCCATTCTCTTAGCACCCATGCTCTTGATTCTCCGTTCTGTTGATCCATTCTCTTAGCACCCATGCTCTTCTAACCCATTCATTTACATGTCCATGTGTCCTGATGCCTCACGCCTGTTTCCCTCTGCAGCTGTCATGTATGTGATGGGAGCCCTGGGTCCGGCTGCTGGGTACCTGCTAGGAGGAGTTCTCATCGGCTTCTACGTAGACCCCAAGACTGTGGTCAACATAGATCAGAGCGACCCTCGCTTTATTGGCAACTGGTAATGTTCCAGACTTTTCACTGAATATGTTAAATTATGAGATTATTATGAGAAATGTACATGTTAGCTTGTCAAATGGTGTCTGACTTTGAAATGCATATTACTATTGTAGTGTTCCATGGTGTGTTTTTAATGTGGGTTTGTATGTTGTGGGAATGTGCTATTGAACTCAGTGCAGATAATAGGATAGATTGTCTTAGACACACAGAAGTTGTATACATAATAAATACTGTACATTACACTGAACATACATTTAATTTTGTAACTCATATAGGGCCTAAGCTAAACCCTCCCTGCACTCTCAGGTGGAGCGGATTCCTGCTCTGTTCTGTCGCTATGCTGCTGGTCATCTTCCCCATGTTCACCTTCCCCAAAAAGCTGCCTCCCAGAAACAAGAAGAAGAAGAAGAGGAAAAAGATCAGCCTGGACAACGTGTCCAGTGATGATGAGATCACCAAGGAGAAGACCAACAGCAAGAGCCAGACGGTTACATCATCCATGGGCTTTGGGAAAGACATCAAAGGTATGCTATACAGAAAGCAGATGTGTTCCAAATGGCACCCAATTCTCTGCGTCAGGGCTGTTCAATCCCGGTCTGAAACACTGTTTTCATCCTCTCCTTCTAATCAGGGACTAATTCAGACGTGGGACACCAGGTGAGGGTAATTAACTACCAGGTAGAAACAAAGTGTTTCAGCCATCCAGGACCAGAATTGAACAGCCCTATGTGCCCTTGTCAAATGAAGTGCACTATATATAGCTAGGCTAGGGTGCAATTTGGGGCACTCACTGAGGCTATTATTAGAAGCAGGGTTATCTTAATGACTCTTGCCTCTCATACTATTACTGATGATAGTCTATCAGCGCTCTGCATGGTTTGTTGCTGCCACAGACTGCTATATACAGCTATATAATATACAGTGCCTTGCGAAAGTATTCGGCCCCCTTGAACTTTGTGACCTTTTGCCACATTTCAGGCTTCAAACATAAAGATATAAAACTGTATTTTTTTGTGAAGAATCAACAAGTGGGACACAATCATGTCGTGGAACGACATTTATTGGATATTTCAAACTTTTTTAACAAATCAAACTGAAAAATTGGGCGTGCAAAATTCAGCCCCCTTAAGTTAATACTTTGTAGCGCCACCTTTTGCTGCGATTACAGCTGTAAGTCGCTTGGGGTATGTCTCTCAGTTTTGCACATCCTCCTTGCAAAACAGCTCGAGCTCAGTGAGGTTGGATGGGGAGCATTTGTGAACAGCAGTTTTCAGTTCTTTCTACAGATTCTCGATTGGATTCAGGTCTGGACTTGACTTGGCCATTCTAACACCTGGATATGTTTATTTTTGAACCATTCCATTGTAGATTTTGCTTTATGTTTTGGATCATTGTCTTGTTGGAAGACAAATCTCCGTCCCAGTCTCAGGTCTTTTGCAGACTCCATCAGGTTCTTCCAGAATGGTCCTGTATTTGGCTCCATCCATCTTCCCATCAATTTGAACCATCTTCCCTGTCCCTGCTGAAGAAAAGCAGGCCCAAACCATGAGTTATTTAATGAGGACGATATGTGAAAATATCCTTAGATGCTATACATGACTGAGTCAGGGGTAGAACATAGGCTTCCGCCCCAAATTGCACCCTATTCCTTATAGTTCACTACCTTTTGATCATAGGGCTCTGGTCAAGAGGAGTGAACTATAAAATGAGACATTATAATTGTAATCAGAATATACAGTCGTGGCCAAAGGTTTTTCATAGTCTGCTGCCTCAGTTTGTATGATGACAATTTGCATATACTCCAGAATGTTATGAAGAGTGATCAGATGAATTGCAAAGTCCCTCTTTGTCATGCAAATGAACTGAATCCCCCAAAAACATTTCCACTGCATTTCAGCATGTTTGACAGTGGGGATGGTGTGTTCAGGGTGATGAGCTGTGTTGCTTTTACGCCAAACATAACATTTTGCATTGTTGCCAAAAAGTTCAATTTTGGTTTCATCTGACCAGAGCACCTTCTTCCACATGTTTAGTGTGTCTCCAAGTTGCCTTGTGGCAAACTTTAAACAACACTTTTTATGGATATCTTTAGGAAATGGCTTTCTTCTTGCCACTCTTCCATAAAGGCCAGATTTGTGCAATATATACGACTGATTGTTGTCCTATGGACAGAGTCTCCCACCTCAGCTGTAGATCTCTGCAGTTCATCCAGAGTGATCATGGGCCTCTTGGCTGCATCTCTGATCAGTCTTCTCCTTGTATGAGCTGAAAGTTTAGAGTGACGGCCAGGTCTTGGTAGATTTGCAGTGGTCTGATACTCCTTCCATTTCAATATTATCGCTTGCACAGTGCTCCTTGGGATGTTTAAAGCTTGGGAAATCTTTTTGTATCCAAATCCGGCTTTAAACTTCTTCACAACAGTATCTCGGACCTGCCTGGTGTGTTCCTTGTTCTTCATGATGCTCTCTGCGCTTTTAACGGACCTCTGAGAGAATCACAGTGCAGGTGCATTTATACGGAGACTTGATTACACACAGGTGGATTGTATTTATCATTAGTCATTTAGGTCAACATTGGATCATTCAGAGATCCTCACTGAACTTCTGGAGAGAGTTTGCTGCACTGAAAGTAAAGGGGCTGAATAATTTTGCACACCCAATTTTTCAGTTTTTGATTTGTTAAAAAAGTTTGAAATATCCAATAAATGTCGTTCCACTTCATGATTGTGTCCCACTTGTTGTTGATTCTTCACAAAAAAACAAAGTTTTATATCTTTGTTTGAAGCCTGAAATGTGGCAAAAGGTCGCAAAGTTCAAGGGGGCTGAATACTTTTGCAAGGCACTGTATATAGCTAGAGCTGAACTGCTGTCACAAACATTTTTATTACACAATAATCAAAGCTCATTGCCACTTTTTTAAATGTTTTAATAAAGTCCACTTCAGTAAGCTACTACTGTATGGTGTTTCATACTAATCTGGGCAGGTGAAATGTACTTCCTTTTAAGGTGACGTGTAATCTGAATAGGAAGTGAATTACATTATACATAATCCTTTGTCTTCCTGGTGAGCAGATGTGCCCTAGGATAACTCCATAATATAATTGGACCTTCAGCCTTTGAGTCTGTCTGTGATGCTCATTTAGCTAATGTGCTGTGTTTTCTCTTTATTTCTCTCTCTCAAACTTTCTCACTCCCTCTCTTTTTCTCCCCTGTCCCTGTGTAGAGCTGCCGAAGGCTGCAGTGAGGATCCTGAGTAATGTCACCTTCCTGTTTGTGAGCCTGTCCTACACTGCAGAGAGCGCCATCGTCACCGCCTTCATCACCTTCATACCAAAGTTCATAGAGTCGCAATTCGGCATCCCAGCGTCCAGCGCTAGCATCTGCACAGGTAAAGGCGCCCCTAGCATCTGCACAGGTAAAGGCGCCCCTAGCATCTGCACAGGTAAAGGCGCCCCTAGCATCTGCACAGGTAAAGGCGCCCCTAGCATCTGCACAGGTAAAGATTGCCGTGATCTAATCTTTCCGTTCTAGAGAACACCATTGACCATCTTTCTTGTGCTGGCCCAGGTGTGATCATCGTGCCCAGTGCTGGGGTGGGGATAGTCCTGGGGGGCTACATCATTAAGAAGCTGAAGTTGGGAGCCAGAGAGTCGGCCAAGCTGGCCATGATCTGTAGTGGGGTCTCTCTGCTCTGCTTCTCTACTCTGTTCATAGTGGGATGTGAGAGCATCAACCTGGGAGGCATCAACATTCCATACACCACCGGGTAAGATGCAGACCGCCCTCCTTTCTTTCCTTCACTCAATATCCCTCCCTGAATCTTTTGATTCTTTCTCTGCAAACATTCCAGCCTCCAAAAACCAATATCAAAGAATTAAGCAATGTGAGGATTTTTTGTTTGTTTGTACACTCAGCAGTGTGCGTGCATTTGTGGTGAAGGTCATGACTGAACAACTTTGATGCATGAAACTGTTATCTAGAATTTGAGGCTGATCGATATGTGATTTTTGGGTCCGGTACTGATTTTAGGAAGGTAAAAGTCACTGATTACCGATATCTGCCGATTTATATAGTTTTTTAGAGGTGGAATAAAAGACAGACAAATCGACACATTGTGCTCAAAAGGATTAACAAGATACTCTAAATTATGATTTCTTAGATTTATTTAAGAACATTTTATTTGTGGTTTAACATGAAGAAACAATATATCCTCTAAAAATACAACCCTTGTTTAGTTTATCTTCTTGGGGACCATGTAAAAAAATGTATATTGATGGAAGTGGATAAGAAGTATGCAAAAGTGTTTGTGCTGAACTACCACAAGAGGTATCTGACTAACGAATTAAACTTTGTCTCAAGGTAAATCTGAAACTACACCGTTGACAAATAAGCATTGAAATGAAGTAGCATGCCGTTCAAAACGGCACCACTAGGTGTCAGCATTTGTCTTGAGTAGATTTACTACAGCGGTTACAACAGTCGAAGGTCATGTAAACAAACACTTGATGACACCTCCGTGGTTATGACAAGCACAAGCTTGTCTTACAGAAAGCACATACATTACACTGTTATCCAATATAAAATATATTGGCTAGATTTCAACTTCAAATTGCATGTGCCAATGACAGAACTTTTATGCAGCCAAATGCTCGTCACACTGGTTTTAGTCACACATTATAATTTAGCGAGCTAACATTAGCTTCTTAGATCTGCGCCAACTGTCTTGCTGTTTGCAGATTGTATATTTCAGGAAAAACTAACCAAATAAGCCCACTAGATGACATAATGGGGCCCAGAAAGTAACAGCATAGATATGTATTACTAACCCAAGATGCTGTACTTCATCTGTGTTGTTTAGTGGGAGAAAATTAGGCATAGAGGGCAGAACAAGCAAGGATGTGGGCAAAGTCAAGCATGAGCTAACGAGACCCGATTGGCGTGTTGTAGAGTGTCTTTGCATTTTTCCGTTAGGGAATGCCATTTAAAAAAACTTTAACTTTGGTAAAGCGTTCGTAACAGATTCTAGTTTTGGGAACTGAGAAATGTATTGATTTGTTTCACTGATTGCGAAAATGAGCATAATGTCGGCCCAGTTTCATGTAGTTCCATTTAGATGATTTACTTATTCAAATCCGCTGGCTGTGGCATGCTGCTCATACTCAAACCACCATGCCTAGTCTCTCTCACATTGTGACCTAGAGCTGAATGATGTTCAATGAGCAGCTGGTAGAGCGCCCTCTTCAGGCAAACGGTTAACATTTTAAAAAATTACCGCAGATTAGTTTATTATATGCATATAATACCGGCGCTTTATTTGTTGAATAAAGATCGATACAAATATCTCAATGAAAGGCTAGTATCAGACGATTTTATTATCGGTGAACCGATTTATCGGTGGGGCTCGATCTAGAAGGGAACTCTTTTCTGCAGTCCTGGGGACTTGTCTCCTCTCTTATGTCCAACCACTGTGCATCCCAAATGCCACCCTATTCCCATTTAGTGCACTACTTTTGACTAGGACTAATTTTGTTTCTGATCCAATTGATTTGTTCATCCCTCCCTGATACAACAATTGCAGATACAGTGGGGCAAAAAAGTATTTAGACGGCCACCAATTGTGCAAGTTCTCCCACTTAAAATGATGAGAGGCCTGTAATTTTCATCATAAGTACACTTCAATTATGACAGACAAAATGAGAGAAAAAAATCCAGAAAATCACATTGTAGGATTTTTAATGAATTTATTTGCAAATTATGGTGGAAAATAAGTATTTGGTCAATAACAAAAGTTTCTCAATACTTTGTTGGCAATGACAGAGGTCAAACGTTTTCTGTAAGTCTTCACAAGTTTTTCACACACTGTTGCTGGTATTTTGGCCCATTCCTCCATGCAGATCTCTAGAGCAGTGATGTTTTGGGGCTGTTGCTGGGCAACACTGACTTTCAACTCCCTCCAAAGATTTTTTATGGGGTTGAGATCTGGAGACTGGCTAGGCCACTCCAGGACCTTGAAATGCTTCTTACAAAGCCACTCCTTCATTGCCTGGGCGGTGTGTTTGGGATCATTGTCATGCTGAAAGATCATCTTCAATGCCTTTGCTGATTGAAGGAGGTTTTCACTCAAAATCTCACGATACATGGCCCCATTCATTCTTTCCTTTACACGGATCAGTCGTCCTGGTCCCTTTGCAGAAAAACAGCCCCAAAGCATGATGTTTCCACCCCCATGCTTCACAGTAGGTATGGTGTTCTTTGGATGCAACTCGGCATTCTTTGTCCTCCAAACACGACAAGTTGACTTTACACCAAAAAGTTATATTTTGGTTTCATCTGACCATATGACATTCTCCCAATCTTCTTCTGGATCATCCAAATGCTCTCTAGCAAACTTCAGACGGGCCTGGACACGTCTGGCACTGCATGATTTGAGTCCCTGGCGGCGTAGTGTGTTACTGATGGTAGGCTTTGTTACTTTGTTCCCAGCTCTCTGCAGGTCATTCACTAGGTCCCCTCCGTGTGGTTCTTGTGATCATTTTGACCCCACGGGGTGAGATCTTGCGTGAAGCCCCAGATCGAGGGAGATTATCAGTGGTCTTGTATGTCTTCCATTTCCTAATAATTGCTCCCACAGTTGATTACTTCAAACCAAGCTGCTTATCTATTGCATATTCAGTCTTTCCAGCCTGGTGCAGGTGTACAATTTTGTTTCTGGTGTCCTTTGACAGCTCTTTGGTCTTGGCCATAGGGAGTTTGGAATGTGACTGTTTGAGGTTGTGTACAGGTGTCTTTTATACTGATAACAAGTTCAAACAGGTGCCATTGATACAGGTAACGAGTGGAGGACAGAGGAGCCTCTTAAAGAAGAAGTTACAGGTCTGTGAGAGCCAGAAATCTTGCTTGTTTGTAGGTGACCAAATACTTATTTTCCACCATAATTTGCAAATAAATTCTTAAATCCTACAATGTGATTTTCTGGATTTTATCTCTTCTCATTTTGTCTGTCATAGTTGAAGTGTACCTATGATGAAAATTACAGGCCTCATCTTTTTAAGTGGGAGAACTTGCACAATTGGTGACTGACTAAATACTTTTTTGCCCCACTGTATAAGTGCCCTTGTTCTGGGAAATGTCAGTGTAAATGTGCCGATTTTGAATAGCGGCACGGTAAGATATTCTCACTTAATATTATGTTTAATCAGTCTTCGGATAAAGCTGTGATGGACATTTTCCTCTAAGGGTATTTTGGTCTCTTCATCCCTCTCCCTTTCTCTCTTACCACCTCTTGCTTTATCTCCCTCTTCCTATACTCTCCCCCTTCATCTCCCTCCTTCCCTATACTCTGTCTCTATAAATAATATATATCTCTCTCCCTCTCCTCAGTCCTACTCTGACCATGACCCATCGTAACCTGACTGGAGGGTGTAACGTGAACTGTGGCTGTAAGATCCATGAGTATGCGCCGGTCTGTGGTTCTGATGGCATCACATACTTTAACCCCTGCCTGGCAGGCTGTAGCAGTGTGGGCAACGACAGCAAAGGAGTGAGTCACGATAGTAGGGTTGCAAAATGTTAACTTAATGTTAACCAGCTTTTCCTGGATTTCCTACTTATTCCCTCTAGATTCCAGAAATATTCCAAATAGGATCTCTGAGAATTTGGGGAACGTTACACAACTTTGCGACCTAAAGCTAACCCTAAGGGCTCAGACACATCAATAGAGTTTGCTGGCCAAGAGTACTTAGCACCTCTGAACGTAGTTTGCAAACCAGGTTCTCACCGATTTTACGTGTGGAATCGTGTGAAAAATGACGTCAGTGAGATGTCCACAGCGGGTGGTCCCTAAAACACAGTGAGCTGAACAATCGGCAGATCAACATTCAGAGTTATGTGTGTGAGAGCATTAAAGCTAAGGCCAGGAGTTCTTCTTGGCCATTGTGACTTAACCAGTAAAAACTACACTGTTAGGCCCTAGTTATAGCTAACTGTCACGAACCGGCTCGAAGTTCGTAACAAAAGGAAGACAACGTGGAGACAAGGAATAACAAAATATATTTATTAAATAAAGTAAACTAAATACAATGATGTGTGTGTAATCGGTAGTCTGTAGTGTGAGTTTTTGCATGCATAAATGTGATAATACGGGGTGTTGAAAGGTGCCAAAACAAACAGGTGTCCCATGTCGCTGACGACCCTCCCGGCTCCGCCCACCGGCATCCTAATAAGGAAAGAGCGAAGAGAAATACAGCAGAGTGGGAGGGTCGTCACACTAACTGTTCATAGAACAAACATTCGTGAAGCATCTATTTACAGTGTACAGCCCACATTGGTAGTACTTGAATAACACTCTCCTAGTGGTACGCACAGTTGCTCCCTAGACGTTCACATCTAAAGTACAATAAGATGAGCTGAGTGTGATGCTTTGTGTCCCTCCCTTTCTCAGATCCGGAACTACGCAGACTGTGCGTGTGTCCAGAGCAGACAGGTCATCACCCCCTCCTCCAACGGCCAGGGCAACCAGCTGCAGCTGGTCATCGTCAAGACCTACCTGAATGAGAACGGCTACGCCGTGTCTGGGAAATGTGACCGCACCTGCAGCACACTCATCCCCTTCCTCATCTTCCTCTTCATCGTCACACTCATCACCGCCTGCGCTCAGCCCTCCGCCATTATCGTCACTCTCAGGTATAGACCAAAAGAAAGCACACTTGCAGTGCATTCGGATAGTATTCAAACCCATTCACTCTTTCCACATTTTGTTACGTTACAGCCTTATTCTAAATTTGATTTAAATATATTTTGTTCCTCTATCTACACACAATACCCCATAATGATAAAGCGAAAATATAACAAAAACAGAACTTATTTACATAAGTATTCAAACCCTCTGAAATTGTGCTCAGGTGCATCCTGTTTCCATTGATCATCCTTGATGTTTCTACAACTTGATTGAAGTCCACCTGTGGTAAATTCAATTGATTGGACATGATTTGGAAAGGCACACCTGTCTATATAAATTCCCACAGTTGACGGTGCATGTCAGAGCAAAAATCAAGCCGTGAGGTCAAAGGAATTATCCATAGCGCTCCGAGACAGGATTATGTCGAGGTGCAGATCTGGGGAAGGTTAACAAAAAATGTCTGCAGCATTGAAGGTCCCCAAGAACAGAGTGGCCTCCATCATTCTTAAATGGAAGAAGTTTGGAACCACCGACTCTTCCTAGACCTGGCCGCCCGGCCATTCTGAGCAATCGAGGAAGAAGGGCCTTGTTCATGGAGGTGATCAACAACCCGATGGTCACTCTGACAGAGTTCCTCTTTTGGAGATGGGAGAACCTTCCAGAAGGACAACCATCTCTGAAGTCCTTCACCAATCAGACAGAAGCCACTCTTCAGTAAAAGGCACGACAGCCCGCTTGGAGTTTGCCAAAAGGCACCTAAAGGACTCTCATACCCTGAGAAACGAGATTCTCTGGGGACTATTTCATCCATTTTAGAAGGCTGTAACTTAACAAAATGTGGAAAAAGTCCAGGGGTCTAATTACTGTCTGGATGCACTGTATAGACACCTATTTTGTAAGGGTTGAGGTATGGACCCATCCCGGTACAAAACAAAATACACAAACAAGAAGTTGTAGTTGTATTGTGAGCACTCTTCTCTTCACGGTTTCATCCCTTTTTTCTCTCTAGGTCAGTAGAAGAGCAGGAGAGACCCTTTGCACTTGGGATGCAGTTTGTTCTCCTCAGGACCCTTGGTGAGGGATGCAGCTTGGCTAACCAGTGAAATACACTGAATATAGTCATGTGCCATTCTGAGAGTTTTTTTTTTTTTTAGTTAAGTGTGATCTGACTCTCTCCATGAGGAGTAGTTAAAGGGGAATGTCATTTGGGAAGACTCATTTCTCCCATTTCCTGTCAGAGTATTACTAAGGGAAAAGGAATTTAAAAATATTCTCTGCATTTTGAGACACGTATTGGTGATGGGGCTGTCAAAGTTGATGTGTTAATTCACTTTTTAGATTTTTCTCACACCTTTCACTTTGGAAGGGTGGGCCACTGCTGTTAAATGAATGTAGGGTAAACACTGGAGTGGTGTCTCTTGTGATGCTTAAACCATCCACTCTGCACTCTGCTTTCAGCAACAAAGTAGAAGGAAAACTTAGTTTTACCATAAACACTTTCCCAGGTGTTTTAAGATAACTGCAAAAACATAATTTGCACAGAAGTAGCTAGCCAGTTATGGTAACATTAGTTATGCTAACCAAACAAGAATGTTTACAATGCCATGGCTTAATGCCTCTAGATTCAACACAATTATTTTAATCAGAAAATAACTTCCGTTCCATATAGCTGCAGTTTGTTGTAGATCTCATTTCAAAAGATGAAAACAAATGATCCCAACTCTATTGTAGTAGTAGCAGCTTGTGACGAGTTCATGTTGGACATGGATAAGAACTAGCTAAGGCCAGATCTAATGTTTGTTTGTTTATTTTTCTACCTTTTATTTATTTAACTAGAAAAGTCAGTTAAGAAAATAACAAATTATTATTTACAATGATGGCAAACCCTGGCCAAACACTCCCCTAACCCAGACGACACTGGGCCAATTGTGCACCACCATATGGGACTTCCGATCACGGCCGGTTATGATACAGCCCAGGATCGAACCAGGGTCTGTAGTGACGCCTCTAGCACTGTGATGCAGTGCCTTAGATCGCTGCGCTACTCTGGAGCTCAAGCTGTATGATATTTTACATTATTTTATATCGGACCAAGCTGAGTTATTTTGTTTCCTAACCCTATAATCAAAATATATTACACCTACAGCCCAATGGAATGAGTTCTAAATTGAACCTCTTAAATAGGGTCAAATTTGAACAATTTCTAAAATAAATTAATACAGAAACCTCTGCGATCATCTAGCTACATTTTTAAAAATCTCTTAACAGCCCTAATTGCTGATATTAAATATCTTAAGATCAAGTTCAAAACTTACTGTAATTAGGCTGAAGATATTAGGATTTTGAAATGGGAATATGTGTTTGGCTTCTTGCTCTGAAAGATGTTCTTCCTTCCCCTCAGCCTACATCCCTATACCAAACCTACTTCTGCTGTGTTCTAACTGTTCCTCTCCTCTCTCCCCAGCCTATATCCCTACTCCCATCTACTTTGGGGCGGTGATCGACACCACCTGTATGCTGTGGCAGCAGGACTGTGGTGTCCACGGCTCCTGCTGGGAGTACGACGTCACTTCCTTCCGCTTCGTCTACTTCGGCCTGGCTGCCAGCCTCAAGTTCATTGGCTTCATCTTCATCTTCCTCACCTGGTACTCCATCAAGTACAAGGAAGAGCGTCTGGAGCGCTGGCTGAAACACCTCTCGCCCATGGACACGGTCAGCGACCTCATCTGCCACGCAGGGGGTCACAAGGGGCATGCCCGTACCCGCTCCTGTCCCGTAAATATACCACGCAACGAACCTCCCATCATCCCCATCCTCAACAGGGGCCTCAGCAGCCAGAGCTGCCCGGGAAACAGCCTGAAGAGCCTGAAAGCAATAACTCCGCCGGCCCCTCGCCCTCCCACTCGCTCTCTGGAACAGGTGTCTGCCCGTATCTGAGTGCTGGGTGTGGTTTCCAACCATCTCCAGCCCTCCCTGCTAGCCACAGTCTGCAATGTGTACCTTTCTCATTCTGGTTCTCACTTGTATAGTATTATAGTGTGTAAACACACACAGGCACTGGATGTCACTCAAACAGTCAGCGGTTGGTCAAACACGTATACAGGAAGACACTGGGATGGGTACCTCGACTTAGCTAATCTCCTCTTCCTTCTGCCTAGTATGTTAGTTAGCTTTTTTTGTTTTCATCATGGAAGTGAATGTTTATTTCCCTGTATATCATTTCTTTAGAAAATTGCAAGTGTGATCTTAATGATGGTATTATTGGATGGTGCTATGTGAAAATGGCATGAATAATATCCTTCATTGCTCAGTTTTATTGTTAATTCTGAGACCTCAGCAGGATGTGGTAAGAAGCTTGGCTGGCTAGCACAACTAAATCCTGTACTATGCAAGGTCTCTTTGCCCTATTATACAATGGCTAGCAGTATTAAAGGCACACAGTGAGTGTTGCCTTCCTTTCCCATACAATGTGCAAACGTCATTCCGCATTGTCCCATACCTGCGTGTAATGATGACTGGTTGACTTGGAAAGGATATTATTGAAACATTTGGAATTGGTACTTCTTCTCCTGTATTCTGTGGCAACTTCATAGACAGGCCCACAAATACTTCCCTTGCCGTAGTTGTAGTTCAGACAGTTGGCTTGCATCCTAAATGGTTCCCTAATACCTATATAGTGCAATACATTTGACAAGTGTTCATATACCTTTGGTCAAAAGTAGTGCACTACATGGGGAATAGGGTGCCATTTGGCATGCTTACAATGTTTTAACCAACCAGACCCCCTGCTGGCTCTGGTGGAGAAGTCCAGACCATTGCTGCTGGTGCCAAGAGACTGCTGTGCTTCCCATGATCAGCTAAACCACACACCACTCTTTCACATAAGTTGTCAGTATTTTAGTGGCCTGTCAGACTTCACCTCACTTTTGAGCAAAGCCTAGGAGTCTGAGGCTATCAGTTTAGTTCAGTCTGTCTGTACCACACCAAGCATGAGTAAAAGGTATGGATGTATAAATGTAATGCATATACCAGTAGCGCAACTGCTCCCATGTACTGTGTAACCGAGCCACATTATCATTTTTAAACAATACTCTTTAGGGAATTAGTATAAAGTTCAACTACTCAGTATGTCTACCATACAGCATGTGCTACTGAACCACTGTCGGTGATATCAATCATGGCTTCTGAGGTTGTTTCATCTTTTGGTGTAACCCTTTTTTACTAACTCAAACTAAGTCAGACTAATTGTTTAAACGGTGCAAAGTCGAGCTTAGGGCTGTGAGTTACTAAACTCCCACAGCTCAGTAATCAATAAGATTACATGGATGGGGGGGGGGCTGATTCTAGATCACCACTTCTACTTTAAGACTTGATACAGAAAGCCCATGAGCTGATTGTTGAAACATTCAGGTAGCTTGTGGGTGTAACATGCAATATTCAAGTACGTATTGCTGTTAGTTTTGCAGGGTGTTTGAGGACACCTGCTGGTCAGATGTAGTAAGCAATATTGTAGAAAGACTAATTAAACTAGTGTTCTCCAAAGTGAAATAACTAGGCAATTATTTGGTGGAATAATCAAAATGTTCAGTTCAATCTAACACTTTAATGTTGGAAGTTTAAATTGTGTTTTTCTATGTACCTATGTTGAGTTTGGGCAGTTGGGACAGCACTTACATGATACAATGTGGCAGTTGGGACAGCACTTACATGATACAATGTGGCAGTTGGGTTAGAGTTAAAGCATTAAAAGCTCTGATTTGAGTGGCCTTTGGGATATTATACTGAACTAAAATATAAACGCAACAAATTAAAATCAGATTTAGTCACATACTTACGAGCCCTTAACCAACAATGCAATTCAAGAAATGGAGTTAAGAAAATATTAAGTAAAAAAAAAAATAAAAACATGCAACAATTTCAACGATCTTACTGAGTTACAGTTCATATAAGGAAATTGGTCAACTTAAATAAATTAATTATACCCTAATCTATGGATTTAACATGACTGGGCAGGGGCACAGCCATGGGTTCGCCTGGGATGGAATAGGCCCACCCACTGGGGAGCCAAGCCCAGCCAGTCAGAATGAGTTTTCCCCCATGAAAGGGCTTTATTACAGACCCATACTCCTCGGTTTCATCAGCTGCCCGGATGGCTGGTTTCAGACTATTCTGCAGGTGTAGAAGCCGAATGTGGACGTCCTGGGCTGGCGTGGTTACATGTGGTCTGTGGTTGTGAGGCTGGTCGGAGGTACTGCCAAATTCTCTAAAATGACATTGGAGACATCTTATGGTAGAGAAATTAACATTCAATTCTCTGGCAACAGCTGTGGTGGACTTTCCTGCAGTCAGCATGTCAATTGCACGCTCCTTTAACTTGTTAGGCCGGTTGGTCTTTTATTATCCCCAGCACAGGGTGCACCTGGGTAATGATAATGCTGTTTAATCAGCTTCTTGATATGCCACATCTGTAAGGTGGATAGATTATGTTAACAAAAGAGAAATGCTCACTAACAGGGATGTAAACGAATATGTGTACAACATTTGAGAGAGAAGCTTTTTGTGCATATGGAACATTTCTGTGATGTTATTTCAGCCCATGAAACATGGGACCGACACATTTACATGTTGCGTTTTGTATTTTTGTTCAGTATATAAGATGTTGCCGATTTAATATGGAAAGTTACCATAGATCTTTATAACTGAATGATTAGTGATTTTTAAATGATAAAACTGACATTGCAATGTTATTCTACATGACCATGTATCTGCCAATAGTAGTGACAGACAGGCTAATTGATGTACTCAGTGGAGAAATACACTAAAGGATAGAAATCACAATTCTTAGTCAAACATTACGTATTCTTTCATATGAAATGCAGTGTATGTAGTGCGCATTTAGAGGCAAATATATTATATTTCTAGCTACATTTTGAATCAAGGATGCTAACTTTAGTGTTATTGAATCCAATGTTAGTGAAAGGCTACATTATGTTATGTTTCAGTGCCTACTTTTCCTACTCATTGATTACAGTTGAGATGGATTAATACGTCCGTGTTTATTTAACCTTTTATGCCATTTTTTTATTTGGAGATTCTGAAATGCTCTTGACTTCAAGTAATGACACTAAATGATATGGCTGACTGACTGAAGAATTTAACTCTAGGGCTTTTTGTTTACTTGCTGCCATCAATAGACCTTTTCAACCTGTACCTACAGTACCAGGATGTTTGCTGCAGAATTCCAGTAATCTTGTGATACTCACCCTCAAACCTACTGTTCCTCCGGAGCGAGAAGCTCTCTGTTACCTCCTTGTGTAGTGCTGTCATTGTATGTGGCATAAAACGAGGACTTGACCTGGATGCTACGATAGACTATTTCAGGTAGATTGTAGTTGTATCTTCTTTGTCAGTATTGTATTTATTTCAATTCAAATGAGTGTTTAATGACAAGTTAATGCCTCAATTATATGGTCAACATCATCATAGGAAGAAAATTGTAAATTGTTTGTGGACACACTGTTTACAAATGCCTTGGATACTTGACCTCTGTCAATAAAAATGTGAAAAATAAACCAATCTTGCGTATTGAAATGTGATTTTTGACTGATGCAACAAAAAGCCTGGGAGGTTGTTGATGAAGAGCATGTTGGAGCAGGTAATAAAGATAACATTTTGTCATGATTGAAGCTGGTCATGAGTCCCAAATGGTAACCTAATCCCTACACAATGCACGACTTTTTGACCCGTGGACCCTCAAGTAGTGCAGTATATAGGTACGATATACGGTACCATTTGGAATCCACACACTGTCTGGGACTGTGGGCTGTCTTCTTCCATTGACCCTGACAGCTAAGCATGTAATGATGAATGATACATTTTTAATGGGGCTTGCAAATGTAGTCACACATTTTTAATATTGTTAAAAGTATTATTCTTTAGAAGTCTATTTTTCGTACACTGTTTAAGCTAGAAACATCATTCACACTTAAAGTGCAGGCCGGTCAGGATGGAGATGTTGTATACAACCTTTTTTTTAACGTATACTTTTTAAACTATTACTTTTTGTGTCTTTGTCCATCTCTATTCACTTTAATGGGATTTATTCAACATTCTAAAGCTTCAACTGTTAACTTCTAATATTCTATTCACTGTAAACAAAGTAACTTTTATTTTTACCCTCCTTTTTCTCCCTAATTTCGATCGTCTCATCGCTGCAACTCTCCGACGGGCTCGGAAGACGAAGGTCGAGTCATGCGTCCTCTGAAAAAGACCTGCCAAGCCCCGCTTCTTAACACCCACCCGCTTAACTCAGAAGCCAGCTGCACCAATGTGTCGGAGGAAACGCCGTTAAACTGACGACTAAGATCAGCCTGCAGGCAACTGGCCCGCCACAAGGAGTCACTAGAGCGCAATGAGCCAAGTTAAGCCCCGCGGGCCAAACCCTCCACTAACCCGGACAATGCTGGGCCAATTGTGCACCCCCCCTATGGGACTCCCGATCATGCTGGTTGTGATACAGCATGGGATCGAACCCAGGTCTGTAGTGACGCATTTAGCACTGCGATGCAGACCGCTCTGCCACTCGGAAGGCCAACAATGTAACTTATGACACAAATCATTTTGACAACTTCTCCAAGAAATTATACAGAAATGTAGGGCATCCAGAAGTCTTAGTCTACTTTTATGCTATTCAAAATTGAAATCAGAAAATAAATATATTCTATAAATCAAATGAAACAGCCTATTTTAGTAACTACAACTTATTTTCTCTCAACTTTTACAAACAACTGAAATGTTGACCAAAAAAACAGAACATAAATATATTCTACCAATCAAACTATATGTTGCCTGAAGAGTTAAGCGAAGTTGGTAGAATCCTAGTCAAACTGATCCACAGCTCTAATTGCTGCCAAAAGAGGGGAACGCATTTTGTAATTTGGGCAGTGCTTGACTTGGGCAGGAGCTCACCGGCACCTCAAATTTCCACTGCTTGAGTTCGTTCCCCTTGTAGAATATTAGATCATAAGTATTGTGGAGCTCCTGCACCTAAATATAAACAGTACTGGCACCTGAATCTAGTACAAGCACCTATTTCAGTCCAAGTCAAGCACTGCATTTGGGTGAATTATTTCTTTAAGCTCCTATTTAATGGGAGTTATATTTGATTTGATAGATGGTTTAAATTGTATGGGCTTTCAAGGCAGTTTTCTTTGACAGTGTGTAAATGTGTAATATATTTTGTTATTCTGGATATAATACAGTGAACATTAATTGGTGATCCACAGTGGTGCAAAAGTTTTTGATGTCCCTAGCTCTTGAGGACCCAAGGGGCTAACAGCCAGTCACCCTCTTGGGTTCTCAACTGAAGGTATGGACCACTGCTGGCTCCATTTGAATGTCTTGCTCATATGAAAGTTAAGTTCCAAATGTTTCCAAAACCGTATAGCCAGCGGGGGATTTGCCTCAGTCAGCAGCATATAGACAAAACATGTTTTATAACTAACCCTCTGTGATATAGCTATGTGGAATGACCCAATGTAAAGCAATGGCATAGGAGTAACCCCCCCCCCCCCCTGACGTAAGTGACGGAATGACGTTACTTCCTTTCAACATGGCGCTGACAGGTTGCTGACAGAAATCGGTGGGATTTCCTTTCTGGGATAAAGGATATTTTTATGTTTCTTCTTAGTGCTCCAATGTTACCCGCTCTAAAAAAATAAGACTATAACAACACTATTCTGTCCACGGGGCAGCAGCTTTGAATACAGTTCCATCACATCATGTATGAGAGTAAAACGAGAAACATGTTTTTAAACCGAGCACTGGAGAAGATTTTAGCCGATAAGGAGGTGAAAAAAGCTCATCATTCCCAGTTGCGCAAAGCCTGTGAGGTGGCACTAGGTAAGTTATATTGTGGCAATGTGTAAGTTTGGGGTGTCATCATCATTTGTCATAGGTTACACACATCACATCGTGCTACTGCACCAATAACTCTCGGTTCGATACATGAAGTGCTTGGATACATCGTTGCAATTCGTTCATTGTAGTAACGTTCTCAATGTGGGCTGCGTTCAAAATAAGTATTGCTTTTAAATCGCTGCAGAATCGGGATTCGATTCAAATACTGGGCCGAAAACAAAATCAAGCGTGATCAATACCAGTTATCTAGTTTGTTAGGATATGTATGCTTGTTGTCGTCTGGGGTGTAGCCTGGGAGAGGTCGCAGGTGTGAGAGGGGTGGTCCACTCCATTGTGACCACACCAATATCCAGTAATTACTCTGTGCCTTCCAAAGACGGCGTGTTTAGTTACGAATCCATACTAAATCATTAGTTTTACATTTTGATCAGCGCAAGACTATTTGTATGCTGCCATCATTGCTTTAATAATGTTGACAGTGATTACATTGGCAGATTCACACAGATACAAAGATTTGTATAGATTTTGTTGTCATTTTTTAGGGAGAGGAAACATGGTAAAAATATATTATATTACATTATCTTAATTCAGGATTAACATTAGCAATTGATGCAATATTCACTGAGAGTTTGGTCCCACCCTGTGGAGACCGACAACAACATTACAGTGAACGATGTGGCTCAAGAAGGGTACTGTGGGCCAGACTGTGGCAATGGGACAAGAGTTTGCATAACAACACTAGATAAGGTATGTATCCCAAATGGCACCACATTCCCTATAAAGTACACTACAAATTGTGTCCACGGTTTTGGTCTCTAGTCGTAATAGTCTAAATAGGCTATGATTCAAAAATGTCCCAAGTAGTGAACTGTCCACAGAAAGTTCTGATCCATAATTCCTTGAAGTCAGTCTATGGTAGTGCTGAAAAAACATCCCGTGCCAGGAGGTTTATGCTTGCCAGCCGTTGACAACAATAAATAAAATGCAATTGCATATACACTGAACAAAAAATATAAAGGCATCATGCAACAATTTCAAAGATTTTACTGAGTTACAGTTCATACAAGGAAATCAGTTAATTTAAATAAATTCACTAATCTATGGATTTCACAAGACTGGGAATATAGATATGCATCCGTTTCTCACAGATACCTTAAAAAAAGACATACAGACTGTCTGTCATCTGCCCGGTACATTTGAACCTTGGATTCATCTTTGAAGAGCAAAACTTCTCCAGTGTGTCAGTGGCCATCAAAAGTGAGCATTTGCCCATTAAAATCGGTTACCACACTGAACTGCAATCAGGTCAAGACCCTGTTGAGGACAACGATCATGCAGATGAGCTTCCCTGAGATGGTTTAGACAGTTTGTGCATAAATTATTCAGTTGTGCAAACCAACAGTTTCATCAGCTGTCTGGGTGGCTGGTCTCAGGTGAGAAGCCGAATGTGCAGATCCTGGGCTGGCATGGTTACACGTGGACTGCGGTAGTGTGACTGGTTGGACGTACTGCCAAATTCTCTAAAATGACTTTGGAGGCCGTTTATGGTGTACAAATGAACATTAAATTCTCTGGCAACAGCTCTGGAGGACATTCCTGCAGTCAGCATGCCAATTGCATGGTCCATCAACTTGAGACATCTATGACATTGTGTTGTGTGACAAAACTGCACATTTAAGAGTGGCTTTTTATTTTCCTCAGCACAAGATGCGCCTGTGTAATGACCATGCTGTTTAATCAGCTTCTTGATATGCCACACCTGTCAGGTGGATGGATGATGTTAAATCAAGGTTCAATAACATTTACATTTAAGTCATTTAGCAGACGCTCTTATCCAGAGCGACTTACAAATTGGTGCATTCACCTTATGACATCCAGTGGAACAGCCACTTTACAATAGTGCATCTAAATATTTTAAGGGGGGTGAGAAGGATTACTTTATCCTATCCTAGGTATTCCTTAAAGAGGTGGGGTTTCAGGTGTCTCCGGAAGGTGGTGATTGACTCCGCTGTCCTGGCGTCGTGAGGGAGTTTGTTCCACCATTGGGGAGCCAGAGCAGCGAACAGTTTTGACTGGGCTGAGCGGGAACTGTACTTCCTCAGTGGTAGGGAGGCGAGCAGGCCAGAGGTGGATGAACGCAGTGCCCTTATTTGGGTGTAGGGCCTGATCAGAGCCTGGAGGTACTGAGGTGCCGTTCCCCTCACAGCTCCGTAGGCAAGCACCATGGTCTTGTAGCGGATGCGAGCTTCAACTGGAAGCCAGTGGAGAGAGCGGAGGAGCGGGGTGACGTGAGAGAACTTGGGAAGGTTGAACACTAGACGGGCTGCGGCGTTCTGGATGAGTTGTAGGGGTTTAATGGCACAGGCAGGGAGCCCAGCCAACAGCGAGTTGCAGTAATCCAGGCGGGAGATGACAAGTGCCCGGATTAGGACCTGCGCCGCTTCCTGTGTGAGGCAGAGTCGTACTCTGCGGATGTTGTAGAGCATGAACCTACAGGAACGGGCCACCGCCTTGATGTTAGTTGAGAACGACAGGGTGTTGTCCAGGATCACGCCAAGGTTCTTAGCGCTCTGGGAGGAGGACACAATGGAGTTGTCAACCGTGATGGCGAGATCATGGAACTGGCAGTCCTTCCCCGGGAGGAAGAGCAGCTCCGTCTTGCCGAAGTTCAGCTTGAGGTGGTGATCCGTCATCCACACTGATATGTCTGCCAGACATGCAGAGATGCGATTCGCCACCTGGTCATCAGAAGGGGGAAAGGAGAAGATTAATTGTGTGTCGTCTGCATAGCAATGATAGGAGAGACCATGTGAGGTTATGACAGAGCCAAGTGACTTGGTGTATAGCGAGAATAGGAGAGGGCCTAGAACAGAGCCCTGGGGGACACCAGTGGTGAGAGCGCGTGGTGAGGAGACAGATTCTCGCCACGCCACCTGGTAGGAGCGACCTGTCAGGTAGGACGCAATCCAAGCGTGGGCCGCGCCGGAGATGCCCAACTCGGAGAGGGTGGAGAGGAGGATCTGATGGTTCACAGTATCGAAGGCAGCCGATAGGTCTAGAAGGATGAGAGCAGAGGAGAGAGAGTTAGCTTTAGCGGTGCGGAGCGCCTCCGTGATACAGAGAAGAGCAGTCTCAGTTGAATGACTAGTCTTGAAACCTGACTGATTTGGATCAAGAAGGTCATTCTGAGAGAGATAGCGGGAGAGCTGGCCAAGGACGGCACGTTCAAGAGTTTTGGAGAGAAAAGAAAGAAGGGATACTGGTCTGTAGTTGTTGACATCGGAGGGATCGAGTGTAGGTTTTTTCAGAAGGGGTGCAACTCTCGCTCTCTTGAAGACGGAAGGGACGTAGCCAGCGGTCAGGGATAAGTTGATGAGCGAGGTGAGGTAAGGGAGAAGGTCTCCGGAAATGGTCTGGAGAAGAGAGGAGGGGATAGGGTCGTAAATTAAATTAATAAATGTAATTAATAAATAAATTACATTAAAATCTTGTCAAAGGAGAAATGCTCACTAACAGGGATGTAAACAAATTTGTGCACAACTTTTTAGAGAAGTAAGCTTTTTGTGCTTATATAAAATGTTGGGGATATTTTATTTCAGCTCATGAAATATGGGACCAACACTTTACATGTTGCTTTCATATTTATATTTTGTCTTAGAAACATAATTACTTGAGCGGCCGTATCTATTAAATTCAATGAGTCTGCAATGGGTGGGGCCGGTTCTAATAATTAAATGTCTATGGTTGCACCTGCTTCTAAGCATGGTAAACATCTGGAGCACACTTATACAACACTAGATGTACCTGATGGTTTCATGTGTTTTGTTTAAGGAAGAAATCTAAAGGGGAATCGAGAGAATGTGTAGGTTGTTTGTTAGACAGTATCTTACCAAATGAGTTAATCTTATAATATGGACTTCTATACATCTATATGAACTTCTATACATCTATACAGGGTAAACTTTCAGCTGTGCAATGAAAGTAATTCCAGAGCAGAAAAGCCAGTTTGTCAAAACCAAAGACTATTTGCTCACTAATGAATCAGTATGACAAGTACATAGACTTGCATATCTTATGCACACAACTTCACTGTCAGCTATGTAAGCAGCCAGCCTAACATGCGCCATTGCTTAGAAGTATACTGCCATCCAAGATGAAACCAGGTGGATGATGACCATGACCCCAACCTCTCCTTCACTGGCTCCACCGATACCCACATGTTTAATTAGCTGCATTAAACGTCTGGATGATCTGCTGCCTCTTAACTTGGAGTGAATGGTTTTTAGGGTCAAATGTGGTGTATATTTTGGTGAAAAAAAGATTGATTAAAAAAATACTTAAATTGTTTACTGAGTGCCTTTCGGGTTGACAAGTCATGGGGTGCATTTGTTTCTTCTGAATTCCACCAAACACTAGGTTTGTTATTTAGTTCATCTTCATTCTGTATTGATTGTGTCTGGTACACTGTTGAGTGGTCAGTGCATCCCGTTCCATTGCAGTCTAAATAATGATGATGATGATGGATGGAGGAGGTTATCTCTGTATCTGGTCCCACAGTGTTGCTCTTATTATTTATCTGGCCCAGAGTGATCTCCGTCCTACAGGTCTCGATAGTATCCGCTAGACACCAAACACAAGAAAACCATCCAGAACAGGGATGGACCTACCTGAATTTGTCCAACAAGATACTCTTGTTTTCTTTTTTAATTTTTGCAAAATGTTTCGCTACTGTGTGCACTAATGAATACAACCCTGGTTGGTAGAGGCCAGGGGTGATGATGTCACTGATAATGAGGCCATTGGTGATGATCTCATCATGACTCATGAAGTAATCATAAAATGGACAGTAGCTCCTATGAAGATAAATTATATTACGGTATTGGATGTTTTCTGTCCTGTTCACAGAGCACCTCAACTGTAATTGTATTGCCAGCGGACATCAATATCTGTATGGAGTATTCAATTTGGCAGGATCTTCTATGAAGGTCAAGGGCAGGAATGTATAGTCGTGGAGGACATCGGCTAATTTGACAAAGTGCCCATGCCTTCATGTAATGAAACCCTCTACTGCTGCCATATAACATTGGCTGTTGATGTACAGCATTATACAGGCCATGCAGGGCCAATATCAAAGGTATTTGGTTAATTGTTTCTCTCTTCCTGTTTTCAGAGGAAATTAAAGAAGAAACAGAGAAGCTGAGGTGGGTTTACTGTGTGTGTGTGTGTGTGTGTGTGTGTGTGTGTGTGTGTGTGTGTGTGTGTGTGTGTGTGTGTGTGTGTGTGTGTGTGTGTGTGTGTGTGTGTGTGTGTGTGTTTGAAATGTCTGTAGTAAATAATGGGTTGTTTTGATGTGTCTCCTTCTCTTGGCTCCTGAGAACAACAATCTTCCTTTCTGAATATGTTGTTGGTTGGTAAGCCAGACAGGCCCAAAGTTCAGTGCAGCTCAGTGACCCACACATCTCCTGTTGGCTTCTGTGTGGAGGTTTCATCCCTGACACACCTGAGCTCTCACATGTCCAAGTCACCACCCCCCAGGCCCCAGGCTGGAACACTGACCAGACACAATGTGATTCCCAAATGAAACTCTACCCCCTATATAGTACGCAACTTTTGACCAGGGCCCATAGGGAAAATGGTGCCATTTGGGACACTCCCACACACACTGTAGCACAGCAGTCTATAAAGCTTTCATCACTTCTCACTCAACGTTAAAAACAAGACACTTTTTTTACATTTATTGACAAAAACAAATATGCTTTGGGGAGATGAACGCCTCTCGAGTCTGCAATAATATGCAATTAATGTTTTGGCTGATCTTCTTCGTTGCCAGCCGAATTAATGTCTGAGGAAACGAGAGGAAGGGTGTATGGAGCTGAAACGAGAAGTGTGATACAAATATTGACTCTGTAGACTGGCTCCCCCAGCTACTGTAACTGACATTGGCTACATCCTGATTCTCTACCTTTCTCCCAAAATGTGTTCACTCGTACATCTCCCCTCATGCATTTAAAAGCATTGGATTGATGGAAGCATTGGCAGTAGGGAGTGTTCAAGTGCACACTTCTGGAGAAGGGTAAAGAATTGGAATCCAGCTATTGTGTTTGTGTCATTGTCCACCTAGCAGACACTGGTACCCCTCCCCTGTTTTCCTCCCTACCCCTGTAACCAGTTTGCCATTGCTCACTGAGGCACAAATGTCCAATGTTAGGTGGTTGAGTTCCTCAGACATGTTGTTTGGCCTAATGTTTTAACCATTTAGTTGCCACTGTGTGCCCCCCCCCCCCAGTCCCCCTCCTGGAGACAGCAATGCTGATTCCAGTACCCTACCACCGGTCAAGTCCAAGGATACCATCATTGAAGCAGACAAGTACTTCCTGCCATTTGAGTTAGCCTGCCAGTCCAAATGTCCTCGCATTGTCATCACATCTTTAGATTGTTTACAGGTCAGTGGTAGGTTACACTACACGCATGGACGTGCACACATGCATACCCACCCAAATACACAAATACACACCCAAACACAAACAGCTTCATTAGATGTATGTCTTATCTTGGCAAATGGCACTGATCAAAATATGTCTACAGAATGTGTCTGTATTTATTGTCCAATACATGCACCATTGAGGGTTAACCTGACCTTTCTTTCTCCAGAAACTCATTGCTTATGGCCACCTCACTGGAAACGCACCAGACAACACCACGCCTGGTAAGAGGTTGATCGATAGAATCATCGAGACGATATGTGGCTGCTTTCAAGGCCCTCAGACAGACCAAGGTGTTCAGCTACAAATTATAAAGGTATGAGCTCTTCTCTTCTTCTACTCCACACTGTGTGTGACAGACACACCAGCCCCAGCCTGCCTCTCCTCTACTCCCCTCAGCGTTAATCCTGTGTCAGGCCTGACTGGCCTGTGTCTGCCTGTCTTTCTGTCGTCTCGCCACTGAGCAGATAACACACATCAATGGTGTGTTCAGGCCCTTCTTCTCAAGGTTGTGCCAAACTGGTCAATCTAACATTTGGCAGATACATAGCGGACGTAATGCTCAGTTATTGGTTTTTACTGTTCAATATTACTGCCCACTAAGCAATAGCATCAATATCATGATTTTAGAGACAGGAGGTAACCATAATTGATTTGTTAATGATAGGAATGATTGAAAATGGACATTCTCATGTTGTTATGTTTTGTGTTTGGTCATAAAAAGCATATCTTGTTAACTGTGAGCGGTAGTGATTGTTAGTTCGGTGCCATAGAAGTAGAATGGGTATCCCCATTCAAGTCAATGATGCCGTAATGGGTATACTAGCAGTAATGTAGGGTGTACCCATAGGAGTAAAGCATTCTATTTCAATGGGTGCTGTCACTCTGCAGGCTCTGCTGACATCGGTGACCTCTCAACACATCGAAATCCACGAGGGCACAGTGCTGCAGGCTGTCAGGACTTGCTACAACATCTACCTGGCCAGCAAGAACCTCATCAACCAGACCACGGCCAAGGCCACCCTCACACAGATGCTCAATGTTATCTTTGCACGTATGGAGAACCAAGCAGTAAGCGCTCTCTCTCGCTCTGTCATAATTGGGCCATAGAAATAGAATGACTAGAACAGGTATCCCCATTCAAGTCAATGTGCCATGACGGGTGGACCAGTGGCCATATTGAGTGTACCCATAAGTGTCTGAGGGCCTTTTCCCATTCCAGTAATTATATTTCTATGATTCCAGCATCAATGGAAAAGAAGCTGGAACATAATTATATAATTTTTGAAGTTTATTTAAACTCTCCAATGATATCTAGCATTCAAATCACAGGATAAATTGTTCTAGGTCGTCCAGAAAGCAGGTGTGTCAGGTACAGCTTGCAGCAGGGAAGTGCGTTGCGTTCCGCTGCTTGGTGTTGAAGTGGCTGCTGATATATGAACTCTCTTCTGGGTGTGTGTGCATCTTGGCATGACTCGTCTCTCTGCTATCTTTGCCAAGTGGGATTTTCTTTCCAGTAGAGACGCGCAGGCCTGCCTATCAGCTGGCTGCTGACCCGACCAGGGAGCCAACCCTGACTAAGCCCCCTGCATTAAAGAGATATAGTATAGCATTCCCTAAAGTATGTTGCCTTGGTCAGTGTTTGCATTGTTGCACTGAATGCTTTGACCTTTTATGAGCTGTGACATCACTACTTGGCAGCCAGTTGAGTTCATTTAAACCTAATCTCACAATGCCAGTCAGAAATCAAGAATGTAACATTGTTTATCATTTACGACTTGAAGACACTGGATTCAGAAAACAATGTATGTGCTTAGTACCAACATTGTGATTGGTTTCCTTATATTGACCTGTATACCAGACACCATGAAAAAAAAATGATGTTTTAGTGCTTGGCTTGACAGTGTATGGTCTAAAAAAAATTGGCCTATGGTTATGTTTTGTGCCGTCTAAGGCTATGCATTAAGTGAAAACGTGTGTCTGTGTGTTCCCTTGTCTCACCAGCTCCAGGAGGCCAGACAGATGGAGAAGGAGCGTCTGAGACAGCAGCATCTGCAGCCGTCACCTGTCAGCCAACAGGGGCAGGAGCCTCCTGCCTCCCCTCATCTGGAGCCCCCTGCCTCCCCTAAACAGGAGCAGCACACCGCCTCACCCCCACCTCAGGAGGAGGCCACCCAGATGCCTGAGCAGAACACTTGTGGGGACCTGGAGTCTGGGAACGGTTCTGTGTTCTGCAGTGCTGAGAATGAGCAGACGGAGGCGGACCAAGCTACCACTGCTGCTGCACAGGGTAAGTCTCTCTCTCTCTATGGAAATCACTCTACTGTCTCTGGAAATCACTCTACTGTCTCTGGAAATCACTCTACTGTCTCTGGAAATCACTCTACTGTCTCTGGAAATCACTCTACTGTCTCTGGAAATCACTCTACTGTCTCTGGAAATCACTCTACTGTCTCTGGAAATCACTCTACTGTCTCTGGAAATCACTCTACTGTCTCTATGGAAATCACTCTACTGTCTCTATGGAAATCACTGTTCCATATTTCAGTGTGTGTCACCTTCATCACTGCATTCGATTAGGAGACGTAAAATCCATGCACGTGAATTAGTATTCCTATACATTCTGTGCTGAGAGAGAGGTTTGCCATGGTAGCCCCTTTACACAGTTTGAAAATGGCAGATTTTGTCACAGATAAGTGCCTAAGTTGGAACGCAGTGGCTGTACAATAACATAATATAAATGATGTCAGAGCTCAGGCTCTGCGCGTCACAGCTCTGAATGGGTTTTGAATGACCGACGTTCTGAACTTGAGCACCACACGTGACAAGAGGTTGCCCACATCCCTCCCAGCAATTGGGCAAAATGTTTTGTTGTCTGATAGAGAGTAATGCTGTAAATGAAGATGACTCTATGTATTTTGAAACATGAGACGTTGAGGATTCTAATGAATACCGCTTTGATGCCATACACCCATGTGCACATCACATGTCCCATATCATAAAACTCATATACAGTGTCAACGTTTTTGTTCACTGTTTGATGTACAGTTACAACATGACATGACATGTTCCAAAGCGAATGAGCCGATGTTTGTCTATTGGGAAGGAAATTCTCTGCAGAACACCATCCTGAACGCACCCCTTTCTATGCACACCAAAAGTATGATCTGTTTCTCTGAATTGCCTTGTGATTTGATGCTCACTTGACTCCGATTGTGATTTATAATGGGCTGTTTTTTGGATTGCGTAAACAACAACAGTAAAAGTGTGTTTTCTCCTCAATGGCACAGCTAGGAGAGCTACAGTAAAACATCTTATAGCTCAAGGCTCTTCTTTGATTCATAGGTGCATTGAAAGCACTTAGGAAGTGTACACACTTTGGAGAGGTGTGTGGCCACTTGGAGACACCAGTTATTTCTCTTATGTTGCACCTTGTCATTTTGTTGTATTATGTTGCACCCACCCTACATTTTCCAGGAATATTCTTATCATGTTACTGAATGTATCCAGAGTATTTTCAGATTTCGATATCAACAAATGTGGTGAAAAGCAGTGCCTGAAAAAGTACCCAATTATCATACTTGAGTAAAAGTAAAGATGCCTTTAATAGAAAATGACTCAAGTAAAAGTGAATGTCATCTAGTAAAATACTGCTTGAGTAAAAGTCAAAGTATTTGGTTTCAAATAATACTTAAGTATAAAAAGTATAAATAATTTCAAATTGCTTATATTAAGCAAACCAGACAGCACAATTTACTGACATACAGTAATTTACAAATGAAAGCATTTGTGTTTAGAGAGTCCACCAGATCAGTGGCCATGGGGATGTCCAGAGAGGTTCCCTTGATAAGTGCGTGAAATGCGCCATTTTCCTGTCCTGCTAAGCATTCACAATGTAATGAGTACTTTTGGGTGTCAGGGAAAATGTATGAAGTACATTATTATTTTCTTTAGGAATGTAGGGAAGTGAAAGTTGTCAAGAATATAAATGGTAAAGTACAGATACCCAAACAACTTCTTAAGTAATACTTTAAAGTATTTTTTACAACACTGGTGAAAAGTACAGTACATGAAATTAACAGTGTAATGTTTGAATTCAGCCTTGTCAGGTGAACTGTTGTGTTCTCAACTAATAATTTTCCCATAATCTCCAAACTCTACCATGCTTATGCATATTATTTTCATATTTCTTCTGTAAGGAACATTTAAATTTAGCCCTGTCTATACAGCCCAATTACCACGACGGTAAAGGGCTACAGAGCTCTTAGATGGCGGGAAGGAAGCTTCCATCAGAATTCAAGGGCTATGTTCTAAATAACACCCTATTCCCTTTATAGTGCACTACTTTTGAAGTGGTGCACTTAGAAGTAGTGCACTTAATAGAAAATAGGCAATGTTTAAATATCATGTACATTCTAGACTCCTTGAACTCTACAAGGTATTACAAGGCAGAGGTCCTTTATTGGGATTCATAATGAAATGTTCTTCAGAGACTTCTGCGGTTTAATATGTTTTGTACAGATGTAGCTGTGCCGTGGTAGCAGTAGTGGAGTGATGGTCAAATAACTCTCTCAAAGACTTATGTGCATCTTTTTGTTGTTGGTATAAATATTTTACTGTCACACACACCAGATATATTCAGTGAAATGTGTTGTTTTACAGGGTCAGCCATAGTAGCACGGCGTTCCTGGAGCAAATTACAGTTAAGTGCCTTGCTCAAGGCACCATCGACAGATTTTTCACCTTGTCGGCTAGGGTATTTGAACCAGCGACCTTTCGGTTACCGGCACACTGCTCTTACAACTAGGCCCTTAAATCCTACAGGATATTGTCCTCCACTGAAACTTGAAAGTAATTACATTGCAGCTCAATCTGATTTTAGTAAGTATGGTGAAGTGTGTTTACATCGCTCTAGGTTTTTCTCCGCAAGATGCTGAAGGGGTTGTTGAGCAAGAACCATTCAACTATGAGGAGGAGCAGGCTCAAGAGATGGTCCAGACCATGCTGCAGGAAGTTGTCAGTACAGTTGTTGGAGGTAACACGGCATTTTCTTAACTTTATAGTCTTATATAGTCTGTCTTGTCTGTAGAAAATTGGACTCACTTTAGTTCCTTGAGAAAGTTGTTGACCATGCACAAGGTGGATGGATTTTGAAATGGAAATGATCTTTCTTTAGGATACAATTTTAGCCCCACAGTTATGTTTTCTGAGATGATCCTAAGTTCTATTTTAGCTGCCAAGGCAGCAGCTACTCTTCCTGGTGTCCAGCAAAATTAAGGCAGATATACAATTTTAAAAACATTATAATACATTGACAACAGATTTCACAACACATTAAGCATGTACACTCAGGCCACTACTCTACTACCACATATCTACAACACATAATCCATGTGTACGTGTGTGTATAGTGCGTATGTTATCGTGTGTGTGTCTGCATGTGTCTGTGCCTTTGTTTGTGTTGCTTCATAGTCCCGCTATTCCAGAAGAGGTATTTGTATCTTTTTAAAATCTAATTCTACTACTTGCATCAGTTACTTGATGTGGAATAGAGTTCCATGTAGTAATGGCTCTATGTAGTACTGTGCGCCTCATACAGTAGTCTGTTCTGGACTTGGGGATTGTGAAGAGACAGGTGGCATGTCTTGTGGGGTATGCATGGGTGTCTGAGCTGTGTGCCAGTAGTTCAAACGGACAGCTCGGCGCATTCAACATGTCAATACCTCTCACAAATACAAGTAATGATGAAGTCAATCTCTCCTACACTTTGAGCCAGGAGAGGTTGACATGCATATGTCTGTTTGCCTACGTGCGTGTGTGTGTGTGTGTGTGTGTGTGTGTGTGTGTGTGTGTGTGTGTGTGTGTGTGTGTGTGTGTGTGTGTGTGTGTGTGTGTGTGTGTGTGTGTGTGTGTGTGTGTGTGTGTGTGTGTGTGTGTGTGTGTGCTGCGTGCGTGCGTATGTGTAGAATGCAGGGAGAGTGTGTGCAGCGCTACAGAGTGTGTAGACGATATGCCAGTCCCGGTGGAGGAGGAGGGCGGGCTGGGCAGCGACACAGAGAACGTCCATACCAACGGTATCCCTGGCACACCTATATCTGCCAGCTTCACCCCCTCACTGACAGATGACAGGATCTCTGTCTCCTCCAACGACACTCAGGTGCCCACCTACACAGCTCCCCAACATAGAATCGCGTTGTATGCATCTTAAATGGCACCCTATTCTCTTTATAGTGCACTACTTTAGACCACAGCCCTATGGGCCCTGGTCAGAATTAGTGCACTATATAGAGAATAGGGTGCCATTTGGGATTCATACATTGTCTATGGAGTTTTAACATCTGTTTAGTGCATTCATGTACATTTGTGCATATGAAAATGTATAATTTTTTCGTTAATCTCAGATGAATCTGTGCGTTTCGTTTTCTAGGAATCTGGAGCTACGAGTGGTTCGTCTCCTGTTGCTAAGTTCTCCCATATCCTCCAGAAGGATGCCTTTCTAGTTTTCCGCTCTCTCTGCAAACTCTCTATGAAGCCACTGTCTGATGGACCTCCTGATCCTAAGTTCGTTCTCCTTCATACCCTGTCACACCTACTGTATGAATAGACCCGTAGGATATGGCCACAGAAAATGACTGTATGATTAAACCTCTTGTTAAAACTTTACTTACAGCCTACAGGTATAATAACTTAGCTTTATAACTTGTTTTATAATGTCTTGTAATAAGGCTTATAGTATGTTACACCCCTCTAAGCCAGGGTTGTCCAATTCCGGTCCTGGATGGCTGAAACACTTTGTTTCTACCTGGTAGTTAATTGCACTCACCTGGTGTCCCAGGTCTGAATTGGTCTCTGATTAGAAGGAGAGGATGAAAACCATAAGTGTTTCAGCCCTCCAGGACTAGGATTGAACAGCCCTGCTCTATGCATGACCACTGTATATTAGTCTGCATCATTATGATATGATAGTATGACATTATCTACGTGCTCATGGCAAGTCTTAACATGTATTATATGTGGATGCTTAAAGTAAGCATTGTTTTCTGCTTGTCTCTGTAGATCTCACGAGCTGCGCTCCAAGGTGCTGTCCCTCCAGCTGCTGTTGTCCATCCTGCAGAACGCGGGGCCCGTCTTCAAGACCAACGAGATGTTCATCAACGCCATCAAGCAGTACCTGTGTGTGGCGCTGTCTAAGAACGGCGTCTCCTCCGTCCCCGAGGTCTTTGAGCTCTCGCTCTCCATCTTCCTCACCCTCCTCTCCCACTTCAAGACTCACCTCAAGATGCAAATCGAGGTACTGGAACTGTCTCGATTCATTATGGGTCTGTCCCAAATGGCACCCTATTCCCATTGAATCCTTACAACATGATTTAGACAGGGTTTTGTTAACCGATATGGTGGAGTTTCATCACTGAGTTTTTTTCCCTCAGGTGTTTTTCAAGGAGATCTTCCTCTACATCCTGGAGACGTCCACCAGCTCCTATGATCATAAATGGATGGTGATCCAGAGCCTCACCAGGATCTGTGCAGGTCGGTGTCTGGTTTGTCTACTATACTTCACATTACCAGAGCTTTGTCTATCTGTAAAACCTGATGAAGTGTTGAAACACGTTGGTTTTACCAATAAAGAAAAGCTGCTGGATTCCCTCTTCACTTCAGTTTGCTCCTCGGTTCATGTACCTTGAAGGGAGAGCGAGGTAGCAGCAGTACTCCTTTCTCTTTGGTTGTCTGTCTCCCCGGCCCTCAGGTATGATACAACTTCCCACTACTGAGGCTTTGACAGACAGACACTCATCTCTGTCTCTTGCCTCTCCTCACAGACGCCCAGAGTGTGGTGGATATCTATGTCAACTACGACTGTGACCTGAACGCTGCCAATATATTTGAGAGGCTGGTCAATTACCTATCGAAGATAGCACAGGGCAGAGTGGGGCATGAGCTTGGCACCACACCTGCTCAGGTAAGAGATGCTTCCAATGGACACTCACTATCCATAGATCTCCTTGCCTGTTGTGTGACCATTTTAATGTGTGTTTTTTGTTGTTGTAGGAACTGAGCTTGAGAAAAAAGGGTCTGGAGTGTCTGGTGTCCATTCTCAAGTGTATGGTGGAGTGGAGCAATGATCAGTATGTGAACCCTAACTCTCAGACCAGTCTAGGTAAGATACCACTTACTTACTACTGTTGAATAAGAGCTTCTGTGTTTCTCCTGAGACCAAACTGTCCTCATTCATAACCAGAGCTACTGCAATAGCCCCTTCCTACTGACACGCAAACCCGCTGAGGCTTTAACTACACATCTGAGATCTCTCTCCAGCTCACACTGAACTATGTTTTTGTCTATCGTTGTGTGTTCCATCACCGATCTGGATCTGTTTTGCTCTCTATCTTTGATCTTGTAAAGAAGAGCAGGTAAATCCTGAAATGTATTCATAGCCTTAGACACCCATTGTTCCAGTTAGAGCCTGAGGTTGATCTTGATACTCAGTTTTAGCAAAGATCCCCTCTGCCTTAGTGTTAGGTAGTAGCTACCTTTCAGTTTGTTGTGTGGCCTTGTGTTTGCTAACCCGCTGTGAACACAGGTGGTGTTCAGGCTTACAGCTGCAGACCTGGTACAGTAGTGAGCCCCTGCGATGATCCAGGTTGAGACCTCTAACAGTGTTTATAATGGAAAGGGTTATTCTTAATATTATGGGATGTCCCTACTTGCCGCCCCTCTTCTGTAGGTCAGGAGAAGCCCGTGGATCAGGAGCCCAGTGAGAGCACCAAGCCACCAGAGAGTATCAACCGCTACGGCAGCCTCAACTCCCTGGACTCCAGCGCCTCCTCAGGCATCGGCTCCTACAGCACCCTCATGTCAGGAACGGACAACGCAGAGCAGTTCGAGGTCCTCAAGCAGCAGAAAGAGATCATAGAGCAAGGCATCGACCTGTAAGTGTGTTGGAGACTGGAAGTGTAGCTGCTCTGACTATCAGTGGCCCAGAGAGCTCAGTGTGGCTGTGTTTGAGAGTCGGACTGGGCACACTAGCTAATCTACAAATCACCTTGCATCCTAAATAACTAATCATTATGATTTGTAGATCAGTCAATCTGCTCAGTCACTTATCACAGACTTATCTCCCTCTCTTTCTTCCTGTGCAGGTTCAACAAGAAGCCAAAGAGGGGCATCCAGTACCTGCAGGAGCAAGGGATGCTGGGTACCACACCAGAGGACCTAGCCCAGTTCCTGCATCAGGAGGAGAGGCTAGACTCTGTAAGCACCTGCTGAAATTACATGCAATGAATGAGACTAACTTCCTCTTAGCCTGTAAAACGAGATATCTAACTTGTGTTCTTCTTACTGATGTCCACAAACGTATTGGATATACACTGTATTTTTTTGTGTTTGTGTATATTGAAATGCCTCTGTATGGACTTCCTTCTTTGCTTATCAGACTCAGGTGGGTGAGTTCATCGGGGATAACGAGCGCGTTAATAAAGAGGTGATGTACGCCTATGTTGACCAGATGGATTTCCAAGGCAAGGACTTTGTCTCGGCTCTGCGTCTATTCCTGGAGGGCTTCCGTCTGCCCGGAGAGGCCCAGAAGATTGATCGTCTCATGGAAAAATTTGCGGCCAGATATTTAGAATGTAACCAAGGGTGAGTCTCTATCAGTAGACAGACTGCATGGCCTGCGTCCCAAGTGGCACCCTTTCCCCTTTATAGTGCACTACTTTTGACAATGGAATAGGGTGCCATTTGGGATGCAGTCCATGGTGTGGCTTTAATAGATGTAGGTTGTTCTAATGTTAGGTCGAGGCTGCGGATCCAAAGGTAACCGGCATGATCCGCCCCCCCTGGAAGCCTCTTTCCCCAGAGCTGAAGATCCGGATCACGTTCTGTTCATGTACCTCTACTTTCCTCACAAATATTTGTGGTCACCCTCCCTTCACATTTCTCACTGTTAATCGTGTATGATAATTCTTCAAGTTTTACCCACATGTCTGCATGCCAACCATTTGATCTCAATCAGCTTAATGAGAATGTGCCTTTAGATCTTGAGATGTACAGTGTTGTTACAAAGGTCCTGTAAGCCCAGTGGTGCATTCCGTTTCCTTTTGGCTGCACCTTTTCCATTCATCTCTGAAATTCACCAGAGTAGCCTGTTCCCTGGGCAGCCGAACGAGTAGAGCAGAGACTGTGTGTAAAGCTTCTGACTTTTAGGTGTCGGGAAGTGGGTTCCAGAGAATTCCTATCCGCAGCCACCCTGATAATATTACACAGTACATGTTATGACATTGGGGGTTTTCTCTGTTCCTTCAGGCAAACTGAGTTCGCTAGTGCAGATACAGCCTATGTCCTGGCTTATTCAATCATTATGCTGACAACAGACCTTCACAGTCCCCAAGTAAGTATGTCAAGCAAACGGTTTCTTGATTAAGAGAGGTCATTTTCTCATATGTTAAAACATGAGCTGTGACCAAACATTATTATTATTATTTATTTTTTTTTTAATTTTTTTAATGTAGGTGAAGAATAAAATGACAAAAGAGCAATACATCAAGATGAACCGAGGAATCAACGACAGCAAAGATTTACCTGAGGAGTACCTGTCAGCTATTTACGATGAAATCGCAGGGAAGAAAATAGCCATGAATGAAACCAAAAAATTAACCCTCAAATCCAGCAAACAAAGTAAGTTGCTGGATGACAAAATGACACGGGTCAAGAAGAAACAAGCACACTAAATGGATTCAAAGCTTCTCTGTCCTCAGAGGCACAGTGATTGCATCAACATAGGGTCTTGTGTGGCTAGTTGTTGACTGTGTGTGTACAGTAGGTGTGTTTTGTATGTGAGAGCATGCCCACCAAGTCTCTGTTTCCTCCAGGTGTAGCCAGTGAGAAGCAGAGGCGTCTGCTGTATAACGTAGAGATGGAGCAGATGGCTAAGACAGCCAAGGCCCTGATGGAGGCAGTCAGCCACGTCCAGGCTCCCTTCACCAGTGCCACCCACCTAGACCACGTCAGACCCATGTTCAAGGTAACCCACCTAGACCACGTCAGACCCATGTTCAAGGTAACCCACCTAGACCACGTCAGACCCATAGAATTGAAATAAATAAAAAAATTTTTTTTTAAGAATGAAAAATAGAAATACACTCGTTCTATTTCTATGGTTAGACCTATGTTCAAGGTAACTCACAGAGACCACGTCCGACCATTAGAATGAATTACAAGTAGGACAAACATTAGAATGAAACTCATTCTATTTATATATTCAGACCAATGTTCAAGGTACAACATCCCACTGCTGCTACCATATGTCACCATTACTCACAGTACTAATGCATTCCTTTCCGTATAAAATGGGAATGTAGCTGATGCTGTAACCGAATGCAGAATACCATTTTAAGATCATATTACAACCCTCATGAAATCCTTCTTTGTGTATTGACATTGTGTGTTTTTTCCCCCCAGTTGGCATGGACCCCGTTCTTAGCCGCGTTCAGCGTGGGTCTTCAGGACTGTGATGACACTGAGGTAGCCTCTCTGTGTCTGGAGGGGATCCGCTGTGCCATCAGGATAGCCTGCATCTTCACCATCCAGCTAGAGCGTGATGCGTACGTCCAGGCCCTGGCGCGGTTCACCCTGCTCACAGCCAGCTCTGGTATCTCTGAGATGAAGCAGAAGAATATTGACACCATCAAGACTCTCATCACCGTCGCCCACACTGATGGCAACTACCTGGGCAACTCCTGGCACGAGGTTAGTCTCACTCTGTCTTCTATGCTGGTCCTGGGGTCCCAAAGGGGTGCACGTTTTGGTTTTTGCCATAGCAGTAAACCGCTGATTCAAATGATCAACTGATCATTCAGCTTTGATGATTTGAATCAGGTGTGTAGTGCTGGGGCAAAACATTCAATGTCCACCCCTTTCATTCCCCAGGACCAGGATTAAGAAACTCTGTTCTATAGTAAATTGTCACTGCATTTTTTAATATATATTTTTTTCTCCACCTTTATTTAACCAGGAAGGCCAGTTGAGAACACCTTTATTTAACCAGGGAGGCCAGTTGAGAACACCTTTATTTAACCAGGAAGGCCAGTTGAGAACACCTTTATTTAACCAGGAAGGCCAGTTGAGAACACCTTTATTTAACCAGGAAGGCCAGTTGAGAACAAGTTCTCATTTACAACTGCGACCTGGCCAAGATAAAGCATAGCAGTGCGACACAAACAACAACACAGAGTTACACATGAAATAAATAAGCGTACAGTCAATAACACAATAGAAAATCTATATACAGTGTGTGTAAAGGGCGTGAGGAGGTAGGGCAATAAATAGACCATAGTAGCAAAGTAATTACAATTCAGCGAATTAACACTGGAGTGATAGATGTGCAGATGATGATGTGCAAGTAGTGATACTAGTGTGGAAAAAAAGTAAATAAAAACAATATGGGGATGAGGTAGGTAGATTGGATGGGATATTTACAGATGGGCTGTGTACAGCTGCAGAGATCGGTAAGCTGCTCAGATAGCTGATGCTTAAAGTTAGTGAGGGAGATATAAGTCTCCAACTTCGGCGAGTTTTGCAATTTATTCCAGTCATTGGCAGCAGAGAACTGGAAGAGAACTGGAAGGAAAGGCGGACAAAAGAGGTGTTGGCTTTGGGGATGACCTGTGAGATATACCTGCTGGAGAGCATGCTAAGGGTGGGTGTTGTTAAGGTGACCAGTGAGCCGAAATAAGGCAGAGCTTTATCTAGTAAAGACTTGTCGATGAACTGGAGCCAGTGGGTCTGGCAATGTATATGTAGCGAGGGCCCACGACTGCATACAGGTCACGGTGGTGGGTGGTATATGGGGCTTTGGTGACAAAACGGATGCACTGTGATTGACTGCATCCAGTTTGCTGAGTAAAGTGTTGGAGTCTCGCTGAAGTCGAGGATCGGTAGGATCGTCAGTTTTACGAGGGTATGTTTGGCAGGATGAGTGAAGGAGGCTTTGTTGCGAAATATGAAGCCGATTCTATATTTAATTTTGGATTGGAGATGTTTAATACGAGTCTGGAAGGAGAGTTTACAGTCTAGCCAGACACCTAGTTATTTGTAGTTGTCCACATATTCTAAGTCAATGGTTCACCTCTTGATCAACCAGGATACGTTTTCAATGGCTTCTCTCTCCCAGTATATTGTCACTGTTTTTTAATTGTTGACTGACTTCGTCGATGTCAGAAAATTAATTTGTTCTCAATCACTTGCTAGGCTAAATAAAGGTATTAGAATATTAGTAACTCTCACTTCTCTCCTGCTAGTTATCACAAATGAGAATGTTTTTTTAAATGACTTACCAGGCTAAATAAAGGTTGAATAGTAACAGAAAATATTAACTCCAACTCTTCTGTCCTGTCTTTCACAGATCCTGAAGTGTATCAGTCAGTTGGAGCTGGCCCAGCTTATCGGGACAGGGGTGAAGGCTCGCTACATCTCAGGGACAGTCCCGGCCAAAGGGGGCCTCCTGGCCAGCCTGAGAGAGCAGGCCTCAGACAGCTCAGAGTACCTGGGACTGGGTCAGTCCTCTTGCCTTTCCATGACAGAGGCTCCATCCCAAATGGCATCCTATTCCCTTTTCCACCCTAACCCCATAGGGCTCTGCTAAAAGTAGTATGCTATATGGGATATACTAAGGTGCCATGTGGAATGCACAAGGCTTTTAGATGAGTCTCTGGGCTATTGTCACAATGCCTGGTTTGGTTTTTATATTCTATTCATAATGTGTAATAAACTTATGTATCATTGTCTGACTATTGGTGTTTTCTTAAAACATGTACCGTAGCTATTTCTCATTACACAATGTTTGTCTTGCAGTTGGAGGTAATGTGGACCGTAAACAAATAGCCAGTATTCAGGAGTCCATTGGAGAGACGAGCTCCCAGAGTGTCGTCGTTGCTGTTGACAGGTAGGCTGATAGAATGGGCCCTATGATGGAGTCGTTGCTGTTGACAGGTAGGCTGATAGAATGGGCCCTATGATGGAGTCGTTGCTGTTGACAGGTAGGCTGATAGAATGGGCCCTATGATGGAGTCGTTGCTGTTGTCAGGTAGGCTGATAGAATGGGCCCTATGATGGAGTCGTTGCTGTTGACAGGTAGGCTGATAGAATGGGCCCTATGATGGAGTCGTTGCTGTTGACAGGTAGGCTGATAGAATGGGCCCTATGATGGAGTCGTTGCTGTTGACAGGTAGGCTGATAGAATGGGCCCTATGATGGAGTTGTTGCTGTTGACAGGTAGGCTGATAGAATGGGCCCTATGATGGAGTCGTTGCTGTTGACAGGTAGGCTGATAGAATGGGGGCCCTATGATGGAATTTATTTGCTGTTTTATTACTCAATAAACCTCTAAAAGAAAAATTAATCTTATGTTGTTTGTTTTTTCTCAGGATATTTACTGGTTCTACTAGACTCGATGGCAATGCAATAGGTTGGTATTGATTGATATTTCTCTACAAAAAAAATGCTGTGTAGATTTAACCTCATTTGTGTTGAAGGTAATAATGGTTGAACAAAAATAATGGTTGAAACAAACCAAATAAATCAGTTTGAATCGAGGTAGGTAGTTTGTACTCTGAAGTTATACAGGGTAAATGTATGATACATTTGATCATTATTGTTTGAGTACATGAATATTAACAGCTTGATATGCATTTGTTGTCATTTTGCAGTTGATTTTGTCCGGTGGTTGTGTGCTGTATCCATGGACGAGCTTGCCTCACCGACACATCCGCGTATGTTCAGCCTTCAGAAGATTGTGGAGATTTCCTACTACAACATGGGCCGCATCAGGCTTCAATGGTCTAGAATTTGGGAAGTCATCGGGGACCATTTTAACAAGGTTTTTGTGTATTTTTAACTAGGTAGCAATTTCTGTTGAAAAAATGCATTATCTGCATGTATTTATATGGAGCTGTTCTCTTGCTGGTTTTCGGGGGAGACAACAGTGGTTCAGATGCATTTGTATCTGTACAGGTTGGATGTAACTCCAATGAGGATGTGGCTATATTTGCTGTTGACTCCCTGAGGCAGCTGTCTATGAAATTCTTAGAAAAAGGAGAGCTCGCCAACTTCCGTTTCCAGAAGGATTTCTTGAGGCCTTTCGAACATATCATGAAGAAGAACAGGTCTGCTTTGTTTTATTTTGTAACCTGCACTAATTAGTGCATGGAATGAAATTCCAATGCTTTGTCAAAATTGCTGCAATTGTACCCTTTGTGGCCTTCGAAAACAAATAAATGATTCAAACCTTGAAAACTATTCAAACCTTGAAACAATTCACTTATTAAAATCTTGAAATGATTCAACGATTTAAACCTTGAAATTATTCAACAATTCAAACCTGGAAAATTATGAAAACCTTGAATTCAAGCAATGATTCCATAATGATTCAATCTGTAACGCCAACAGGTCTCCCACCATTCGAGACATGGTGGTGAGGTGTATAGCTCAGATGGTGAACTCCCAGGCTGGGAACATCCGGTCAGGCTGGAAGAACATCTTCTCAGTGTTCCACCTGGCTGCCTCGGACCAGGACGGGAGCATCGTAGAGCTGGCCTTCCAGACCACCGGCTACATCGTCAGTAAGTGTGGGGTTCTCTGAGTCTGACCAACACTAGCTACTCCTTGGGCAATGACATGACTTACCGATGTCAACATGAAGAATAGTAGAGGATGGTAGTGCAAAGAGAAACTCAAAGAGAAACCTGTCTATTACCCGTTCCTGTATCTAGTCATTTCTCTGTTTTTTCTGTTTTTGTTCTCAGCGAATGTATTTGAGAAGCACTTCCCGGCCACCATTGACTCTTTCCAGGATGCTGTAAAGTGTCTGTCTGAGTTTGCCTGCAACGCCTCCTTCCCTGACACCAGCATGGAGGCCATCCGCCTCATACGCCACTGTGCCAAATATGTGTCTGAGAGGCCACAGGTGAGCAGTGAGCACTATATTGAGAAGGACTTGAAATACTCCAATAATTAACAGTTTGAGGGTGTATATCAGAGATAAAACTAAGATGTTTAGTAGTTGGGCAGAAGTTATAAAGTATGAAATAGTCAAACAAACCAAAAACTATTGTAACTATTATATAAGTAATGGATAATCCATATAATGGAGATCACCTAGACGAAAAGGGAATGTATGGATTCAGGTATAATTTATTCAGGACAATCCAACTCTCTGAATGGCCATGAGATTCCTCTCTTACCCATGGATGTAAACCTCTCCTCCCTCTCTTGCCAGGCCTTCAAAGACTACACCAGCGATGACATGAATGTAGCCCCGGAGGACCGGGTGTGGGTGCGAGGATGGTTCCCCATCCTCTTTGAGCTCTCCTGCATCATCAACCGGTGTAAACTGGACGTCAGGACCAGGTAAGGCCCTTCTCATCCTACCTGGAACAAACATCTAGGAAGTTTTCCCAGGCCACTGTGCTTCTGCATTGCTTGCTCTTTGGGGTTTAGGCCAGGTACATGTAAAACACTTTGACAACTGCTGATGTAAAAATACCTTTATACAATTATTTGATTGAATACCTGTGTCCCTAGTCCTCGTCTCATCTCCTGACTGGAGGATAATGAGTCAAATCAATGTATGCACAATGAACTACCAGCAGTAGTCTTTATTTTGTCAACCTGGCATGAATGAATGAGTTTCACAAGTGATATGATCATCCCTGCTTTTGTTGCCTTAATGAGTAAAATAGCAGAATAAACTTTTCTGAGTGTGGACCCTCTACTAATAAATAATCCCTGTTTCCTTGCCATTGCTCTAGGGGCTTGACTGTGATGTTTGAGGTGATGAAGACCTATGGTCACACCTACAAGAAACACTGGTGGCAGGATCTGTTCAGGATCATCTTTAGGATATTTGACAACATGAAACTTCCAGAGCAGCAGACTGAGGTTAGACTAAGCTAACCTCATTTTCCAGAACTTTGTGTCACTGCCATAAAATACATAGTGTGTGTCCCAAATGGTTTGGCACTATGAGTACTGGTCAAAAGTGGTGCACTACATAGGGAATAAGGTGCCAGCTGCTGCATTTGTATGAACTTCGTTTTCCTCTTCAAACCCAGAAAGCTGAATGGATGACCACCACCTGTAACCATGCACTTTACGCCATCTGTGATGTCTTCACTCAGTACTTTGAGCCTCTCAGTGATATTCTCCTGGATGATATCCTGTCCCAACTGTACTGGTGTGTACAACAAGGTGAGAGGACAGGGCTGGTTGGTTCCTTGTCTCATCTAAAACACCTCAGAGTTTAGGACCCTCTCTATATTTGATCTGCTCTCTCGCTCTCTCCCCTCTCGCTCTCGCCCCTCTCTCTCTCCTTCTCGCTCTCGCCCCTCTCTCTCTCCTTCTTGCTCTCGCCCCTCTCTCTCTCCTTCTCGCTCTCGCCCCTCTCTCTCCTTCTCGCTCTCGCCCCTCTCTCTCTCCTTCTCGCTCTCGCCCCTCTCTTTCTCCTTCTCGCTCTCGCCCCTCTCTTTCTCCTTCTCGCTCTCGCCCCTCTCTCTCTCCTTCTCGCCCCTCTCTCTCTCTCTCCTTCTCGCCCTTCTCTCTCTCTCTCCTTGTCGCCCCTCTCTCTTTCTCCTTCTCGCTCTCGCCCCTCTCCCCTCTCTTTCTCTCTCCTTCCCTCCTCTCTCTCTCCTTCCCTCCTCTCTCTCATTGCCTCCCCTCTCTCTCTCCCTCCCTCTCTTCCTTTGACCTTCTGTCTCTCCCTCCCTCCGACCTCTGTCTTTCCTCAGACAACGAGCAGCTGGCGCGCTCAGGGACCAACTGTCTGGAAAATGTAGTCATTCTGAACGGGGAGAAGTTCAGCCCAGAGATATGGGACAAAACCTGTAACTGTATGCTGGACATCTTCAAAACAACCATCCCTCATGCGTAAGACCCTTTCTAATTACAGGAAGTTATTACTGCAGTTGAACCACTGTAAGTGTGCAGAATTCAAAGCAAGAGTAAATTGACTCTGTTCTGTGTTGGGTCTGCTGTCCTTAGGTTACTGACGTGGAGACCAGCTGGAGGAGAGGGGGAGCTGATGCCACAGTACGACCTCTCAAACCTGGTAGGTTTACTGCTCGTGTGTTTACCATTCCACTTTGACCATTTATTTGGGTTATGTTTGAGACTTCACACTGATTTCCCAATACAGTACTTCTTAACGCTCAAATGAATCGAAACAGGAAGCTGAGTTGTGATGGATGTTCCCTCTGATATTTTTCGGCACTGAGCAAATTTCAGGCCAGCTGAGCGCAAACTTGAACGTTGTGTTTACTGTGAACACTGAGGCTGTACCCGCGTTAATTTACTGTTTTAACGCCACTGACTGATCATAATGACCTAACTGATCATAATGTAGGCCTACCAGAGGGGCCTAGCATAAAAAGCAATGGAGAAAATGCATCACATAACATTTTAACATGGAAATAGCGGTTCTATCATTCAGCATACACTATCAACCAATGTGTGTAGTTCAATGTAGGCCTACATGCAGGGCTTGACACTAACCTATTTATCCACTTGTCCTTCGGACGAGGAGGTGACTGACATTTTGTTGTTTGATGCAAAAAAAACACTTTACAAAATCAAATGGATTATTATTCCCATTATTACAGAGAATAAGACAAATGATCCTACTCTCTGCCTATTGTCTCGACACTGCCCCTTTAAGACAGAAAAAAAGCTCTTTACCTGACTCGCATTTCAAAGATGGCTAGAAGTGTACATGTTTTGTGCTCTTGTAGGAAGCAATCACTCCCTCCATTGTTGACTAGAAATGATCTATAACTGGACTAATAACTCACTAACTAGTAAATAATATGAACAAATGTGCACAAGTGGCGACATGTAGCTCTCACTTATCTTAAAACAAGCCCATAATAATCGTGACCGCTCATGCTGTAAAACCTTCCAGTTCAAAGTGAATGACACATCCATATATAGCAATGATTTATTTGCATATAGGCCTACGACAGCTCTGATTGGTTATGGCGCACCGGTCTGTGTTGAGTAAGGGCCAGATTTGTGCGTGACAATGTAAAAGAATCCTACAATTAAATCTCTTGCATAGTTAGTTTTGCCGACTAAGTCTTGCATAGTTTTTGTTTCGGTATGTTGCATTGAAAGTGGCTAATAGGAATCATTGGTTGTGATTATGTATGATGTGTTTCAAATCTGGGCTACATTACCGGTCCCTCTCTTGTGTTCTCAGGACTCCATATCCCAGAAGTCAGTGGACATTCAGACTCATACGGAGGACCAGCAGTCAGTGTGCAGTGTGGACAGGATCTCCCTGGAGAACCAGAGGCAGAGGACATACAGCGGCTCCTCAGGCACACATGAGGACGGCCCCAGGGCTAGGAACCCAGCCAGTGAGTTTGTGTGGAGGTGTATGGGCAAGTCCTAGGCAGCCCTCCCCTTGTTGTCTCTCCCTTGCCAATGACCCGTGACTCTCCCTTTCTCTCCCCCTGTCCATGTCTCTCACCCCCCCCCCCCCTGTCACCATCCCTACCCCTCCAAATATCTCCCTGTGGCCATGTTTCTCTCCCGCCTCCTATTCCTCTCTTCCTGCCCCTCAAACTGGCTGTGCTGTGTCTGTCAATGTGTTGCAGAGATGCAGGAGCAGAGGTTATTCTCAGCGCTGCTCATTAAGTGTGTTGTACAGCTGGAGCTAATCCAGACCATAGACAACCTGGTCTTCTTTCCCGCCAGCAGCAGGAAGGAGGATGCAGAGAACCTGGCTGCTGCACAGGTAACCAAAGAGTTAGTGTTGAAGTCGCTCTGTTTCAATAACTGAAGCAAAGCCATTAAGGGCAATATTTATTTTATGGCAAATAATATTTTGAGGGGTTGTCAATGTTATTACAACTAACAACTAAAAAAAGTTTGAATCAGAAAGGCTTAATAACATTTGGTTATAACTGAGCATTGTGTTGTCAACCTCTCCAGAGAGACACAGTTGATGCAGATGTCCAGTTGGAGGCCCAGGACCAGGGAATGTACCACTATCTGACCTCGGATCAGCTCTTCAAACTGCTGGACTGTCTGCTGGAGTCCCACCGCTTCGCCAAGGCCTTTAACTCCAACAACGAGCAGAGGACTGTCCTGTGGAAGGCTGGTATGTGACTCAGGACCCTCGATACCAGGGGTGTCAAGCGGCCCAAATCCTGCACGTGGGGGGGTCCAATCCGGCCCGAGGGTGGTTTGAGTAAAACATTTAAATAAGGAAACATAAAAAAATAAAAAATGAATTTAAAATACTTTAAAATGACTATATGGGCTTTTAAAATGACTATATGTGCCTATATTCATACAGTTTCTTGATTGTCCAGCTTGCTAATAATCACTGTGCACAGTCTGGGATCATCGAAAATGTAAAAAACTACAGATAGAGGAATTTTTTGATGCCAAGGAAATCAAACTCATTTTCAGTGTGGCCTTCCAGACCTCGTTGAACCCCGGGGGTTCGCCGATGTGTTCGACACCCCTGCTCAATACCTTCACACTGTCACAGCAAACTCTAATCTGGAGGTGTATGTGTCAGGCGTCTCAGAGTAGGAAAGCTGAGGTTTGGATCATTTTTGCCTTTTAGATCACAATGAATATAATGACATGGACGGGGGGGATCTTATCCCAGATCAGCACTCCTAGTCTGAGACACTTGATACATCCGGCCACAGACTAACATACAGTAGCAGTTTTGTCTCACAACATGTTGGTGTTTCTAAGGTTTCAAGGGGAAGTCCAAACCCAACCTGTTGAAGCAGGAGACCAACAGTCTGGCCTGTGGCCTCCGCATCCTGTTCCGCATGTACACAGATGACAGCCGCAAGGCAGCCTGGGAGGAGGTGCAGAGACGACTGCTCAAGTAAGAACATAAAGATGTTTTTTTTCTGTTCTTTAACAAGAACTTCGCTAGAGGAAATGGTGCTATTGACTTGTGTTAAGAGTTTGTCTGTTCAGCACCTTTTAGTCCCTCATTGTGGACAAGAGTGAATAGCACAGACTTTGAGACAGGAACCTATATTTTGCTAGTCTGGTCAGTCAGACTGACTGCTGCGCTCACATTTTGTTTAAAGTGAAACAGAATGTGAGTTATCCCAAGATCAGGCTGGGTTCCACCAGGCTAATATTCTGCTGCTCGGATCTGGAAATACGTTCCACTCACTTCCGTAACGACTCTCTGTCTATTGCAGTGTGTGTGGGGAGGCCCTGGCCTACTTCCTCACTCTGACGTCAGAGAGCCACCGGGAAGCCTGGACCAATCTCCTCCTCCTCTTCCTCACCAAGGTTGTGAAGATCAGCGATGACCGGGTGAGTCAATCAGAAAGTAGAGCCACATACACCTCTGACTTGAAGTTTCCCCTAGGTACAGATCTAGCATCAGTTTCCCCTCCCCCAGGCTTTAACCATAGTAGGGGAAATGTAAGACTCACCCAAGATCAGCGTCTAGGGGCAATTTCACCCTAAACCCATATACAACACTGTACCAAAAAATAAGTTGTAATTTTTCCTTGCCATGTCTTTGATGGAGAATGAGCTAATTGTGTCCCTTCCTGTATCCCTGTACTATCCAGTTCAAGGCCCATGCATCCAGGTACTTCCCGCTTCTCTGTGAGATCATGCAGTTTGACCTGATTCCAGAACTCCGGGCCGTGCTGCGTAAGTTCTTTCTCCGCATCGGCAACGCCTTCGACATCTCACTGCTGCCTATTCACCGAGAGGAGCTAGGTCCTGCTGGGAGCCAGTGACATCATCACTAGTGGACCAGGAACAGCACAGTACACAGGCTGCTCATAGTCTCTCTCTGAGGTGGGAGAGGGGAAGGGTGCATCCCAAATGGCACTACATTATGGTACTGGAAGCTCCTCCATGCTGCACAGTGATGTTAACTATTGACGGTAGTGTGGTGAGTGGGGCCCAGAAAAGCACTGAATGAATGGCTGCAGTATGGCTTCCTTGTACAGCATAGAAATACCCTACAATATCATACAGATGATGGTTATAACAGTGCAATTATTCTGGTCATTTCTCCCCCTCTGACCAGAGGACTAACTAACATTGTGGAGGCTGTGATGTGTGCTTTTTGGTATCTCTTGGCATTATTTTATGGAACTGAGGAGGTATGAAATTGTTAGTGAAAAGGATGAGTAATGTTAGCAGTGATTTTTCTTTTGCACAGCCACTAGATACCAAACAGCAGCCCTCCAATACAACTAGACAATTCAAAAGTAGCTTTGTAATATACTAAGGCCATGTTTACAGACTAGACAGACCAGTTCTGATCTTTTTTTAAATTCCACTAATTACATCAGATCTGATTTGTGAAAAAAAGATCAGAATCGGGCTGCCGGTGTAAACGCAACTTAAAACCTGTCATGCGTTTTTCTTTTGAAATCTAACAGCACTTGTCATTTCAACTTAACCTTACCATGACACTATTGTATGAAGATGAGTAAATGTTATTCCATTCTATGTATATACTGTAGTACTTTGTTTAAATTTAAACACATTTGAATTTGCTAAATCTTGTCAGCAGTCACCACATGTTTGATGTATTGTCATTTAAAAAAGAAAACAATACTACATTAAATAGATGTCTGCTGAGTTGTGAAAATCAAGACACACATGGTGTTTGAAGCTGTACTGTGAGGATAGTGTTTCTTGGCGAGTCAGTTATATTGGGAAACAAGAGGTGTACATGACACACTGTTAATTACCACCAGGAACATTCTCATTAGTCAATAAAGGTTTGTCTTTGCATTGATATGTAACTGACAGACGATTCAGTTGCCTCAAAATGATTATTTTGCTACTTGTCATGCATGGCTTAGGGGCCTGTCGCAAATTAAACCGCTACCAGGTGAACTGAAACACAATCTACAAAACTACCTTATTTAAAATATAGTTTATTTTATTAAGTTGAAAATGAGGTCACATCTTGGCCAAACATTTTACACACGGTACATATAAAAAATGCCATTTGAACAATTTACATTACAAATGTAGTGCTATTATTATAGAAAGCTATCCTGAACTGTTTCAAAGACTAAGAGCTCTATTCAATCCGTATTGCAGAAGTTCAGCGTGACTGAAATTTAAACGCAATGTTCGGAAACTGCATTTACAGTAACCGATGCATGTCAGCGATACAGAATTAAGTCCTAAGGCAACCCTAGCACATTGTTCTTTTAGAGGATGGCAGCTGAGGCTGCAGGCTTTTGTTCCAGCCCACCTCTTACACACCTGATTTAACTAATCAACTTTAATAGTGCTTGACTGGAGAAAATGCCTGGAATGGAGTTTCTCTCTTGTACTTACTAACCATTCTGAGACAATCTGCATATTTTTCATTACAGGTCCATGAAAGTACAATCTATGCATTTTTCATAAGAAGCTCATAATTCTGCATTGTAAGAGGTATTTTGAGGTAGACCATGATACACAAGTCAAGCACTGCAAAAGTAAAGGGTTAAGTTAGTAGACACATCGATCTAGAAGCTAAAGCAGATGATCCTTCTCTGCTGAGGAGATCCTGTCAGCATGACCACTGATGTGGATGCATCAAGCCAAGTGAGGGCAGTGTACAAACGTAGGTCCCCTACACACTCAGGTTGTACAATGCAAAATCAATATTTTACACAAGTTTCTTCACAGAAATGTTTACACCACCATTGTGTGGCTATTTTTCCTCAGAAAATCAGGTATAACACATGTTAAGCGTTGTGCATCAGTTGTACAACCTGAGTGTGTACGGGACCAAAGTGCTTTGAGTGACCGTGTTAGAGCGGAGATGGTTATATTAGCCATGGTAGGTAGAGGGGCCTTCCCAGTCCTGCACGGTAGACTCTCTGCTGGCCAGCCTCTCCCTGCAGGGGGTCTGACCAGTCATTAAGCGCTTCAGCGTCTCTGAGGTGCCTGGCCTCATCCACGGCTCCGTGGCAACCGTATCCACGGAGCCCTGAGTGTGCGGGGTGCGAGGGGAAACCTGCGGAGACATATCTTCATCACCAGACAGGTCTGCTGGAAGAGAGAGACCGTAAACAGATATCATCAACATAACAATGATTCATAGACAGATCTCCCAGGTAAGATGGCTGACAAATTGTTCCATTGGGGCACTGACAGCCTCAGTTGAATCTTTATACAACACCCACCTCTTCTGAGGCCATGGCGGCTCATAGCCAGCAGCCTCTTGGTCCTATGGTGGTTAGGCTCTCTACCATGCTGCTGTGTGTTGAGACTGGCCTCTGACTGGCGGGAGTAGTTCTCTGGATGGCCAACAGGCTCTCTGGAGCTCCCCCGCTCCTAAACAAGCCAGAGCACAAGGTATAATGATGGTAGAGGAATATAGCATTTTCAATGGAGAGCTGCCACTGGCCTCTAAGAAGTGAGGATATATTCATGATGTATGGGTCAGGGGTTGTATGTATCAAGTGTCTCAGTGCCGATTTAGAAACCATTTTGCCTTTTAGATCATGACGAAAAAGATTACAAGGACAAAGGGGACCTGATCCTAGATCAGCCCTCTTACTCTGCTTGGAGAATACTGTCCCAGATATTAGAGACTGAACTTTATTATAGAGGGTTCTTACATTGTGCAGGTCTGCCCTCTTGGCCAGCCTCCTCCTCTCCCTGGCTGAGAGCTGGGGCTTCTGTACAGGTGGGGGGGACACTGGGAAGGCTTCAGCCATGGGATCTTGGGACAAACCACAGGTAAATAGTTAGTGGTGTGCTTCTCAACACTCCTTCCCTTACAACAACTGGTGTACATCCCAAATGGCTCCCTATTGTGTACTACTTTTGACCAGGTCCCATCGGCCTCTCCCATAGGGCTCTGGTCAAAAGTAGCACATTATTTAGGGAACACGGTGCCATTTGGGACACAGCTTTAGTTGTGTGATTCTGAAGGCGCTCAATCCCATACATGATAGTAGTGAACCACCAGAGGCTTTACCAATGAAGGCACTGTCAGACTCCAACAGGGAACCTCTCATAGGATCCCCCACTGCATTCCTCTGGGGAGAAGAGTGTACAGGCATTGTGTTACACACAGACAAGCATGTACTGCACAGCAAAGAGACCACTCTGTGGTTCAGGACAATAGCTAAACAAACTGGCAAGTAGAAACTCACCAAATAATGGTTTTGTTGCTGGGGTGGTGACAAGTGAAAATAATCTGCAAAATAGAAAGACAAATGATTTCCAAGCCCTTAAAGAGCAAGTACTCCACCTGTAAATATCCTCATGTTAGTGATAAAGCAGTGAACAGAGGTGAGCAATGAGTATTTAAGCAGTTAGGTTGATATTGAGTCTAGTCAGCGAGTGGAGTTTGATATTGAGAGTGTGTGTTACTGACCGGCGGCAGGTTTCCTCCTCAGGCTGTCGTTGATCCTGCGTAGCTCCTCCCTGTAGTCTGCCTGTCTCTGGATGTCCACACTCTGTCCATCCCTGTCGCTAGGGTGCTCACAGTAACCATGGCCTTCCACCTCTCTGGAGTCAACATCTGCAGTACAAACAAGGCTTCTCCACTCAATACACACATGACAATCCTGATCACCCGGGTCAAAAGCAGTGCACTAAAAAGGGAACAGGAAAACGAGTGCAGACACAGCCTTAGTTGCTGCATTTGTTTTATGAGCATAGTGTGCTGTTAAAGGGAAAATCCACCACTTTTCAACCTCATTTTCATTATCTCCAGCACAATACCAGTGTAAGCACATGTGAAAACAGCATATTTCTACATTTTGTAGAAAAAAAATTCAGATAAAAATATCCAATGACATCAAAAGTTACATTTTAAAAACAGTTCAAACACTAAGATTTGCAGTGCTGTGGGGAGCAATAAAATATCCTCCTGGGATTGGAAACTCAGGTTTTAAAGTTTTGAAAATCACTTTTAATCCTACCCTGTGATATGACAATACTTTTTTTTTAATTAATGATGTTTCTTAACCACAGATCATAGAAATGCGCTGTTTTTACACATGTGGTTTTGTGCTGGAAATTATGAATAGAAGGTTGAAGTGTCAGAATTGCCCTTTTAAGACTTAACAATCAATGGCCTGGATTACATTCCACATGGCACTCCATTCCATACAGTGCGTTACATTTAACCTGACCCTATGGGCACTGGTCAAGAGTAGACCACTACATAGGGCATGGGTTCTCAAATGTTTTGGGCCGGGGACCCCTTTAGTGATAGCAAATTCAACAGGGACCCCTCATAACTCGAGTGAGATTTAAATAGCAAACAAATCATTTGACCACGACTTTGGCAATGCATGGCCAGATGAACCAAGTTTCGGGCCCTGGGAAGGAACATTTTAAAGGCCCAACTCTTGGCATAGGAAAGAAAATGTTACAATTTTCAGGCTAATTTCCTGCAATTCTACATGACTCTGTTTTGGTAAAAAAGCTGAGGGATGGGCCTGGAGAAATGTAACCATTCTCAAATTCATAGACAGAGCTATGGATGCAAGGACAATCCATAATAACAAATTTATAATTTTAATGTTTTGAGGCTATACGGTGTTTGTTTACATTTATTTACAAACAGGGGATGTAAAACAAGATCATATTTTGGATTCGATGGGATACAACAATTAAACCAAGCTCCTGAGGCATTTATAAAATATATATTCAAGAATCAATATATATATATATATATATACACACACACACATATACACCCACGCATAGTTGAAGTCAGAAGTTTACATACACCTTAGCCAAATACATTTAAACTCAGTTTTTCACAATTCCTCACATTTAATGCAAGTAAAAATTCCCTGTCTTAGGTCAGTTAGGATCACCACTTTATTTTAAGAATGTGAAATGTCAGAATAATAGTAGAGAGAATGATTTATTTCAGCTTTTATTTCTTTCATCACATTGCCAGTGAGTCAGAAGTTTACATACACTCAATTAGTATTTGGTAGCATTGCTTTTAAATTGTTTAACTTGGGTCAAACGTTTCAGGTAGCCTTCCACAAGCTTCCCACAATAAGTTGGGTGAATTTTGGCCCATTCCGCCTGACAGAGCTGGTGTAACTGAGTCAGGTTTGTAGGCCTCCTTGCTCGCACACACTTCAGTTCTGCCCACAAATGTTCTATAGGATTGAGGTCAGGGCTTTGTGATGGCCACTCCAATACCTTGACTTTGTTGTCCTTAAGCCATTTTCCACAACTTTGGAAGTATGCTTGGGGTCATTGTCCATTTGCGACCAAGCTTTAACTTCCTGACTGATGTCTTGAGATGTTACTTCAATATATCCACATAATCTTCTTTCCTCATAATGCCATCTATTTTGTGAAGTACACCAGTTCCTTCTGCAGCAAAGCACCCCCACAGCATGATGCTGCCACCCCTGTGCTTCACGGTTGGGATGGTCATTATGGCCAAACAGTTCTATTATTGTTTCATCAAACCAGAGGACATTTCTCCAAAAAGTACGACCTTTGTCTCCATGTGCAGTTGCAAACCGTAGTCTGGCTTTTTATGGCGGTTTTGGGTCAGTGGCTTCTTCCTTACTGAAGAAGCCTTTCAGGTTATGCCAATATAGGACTCGTTTTACTGTGGATATAGATACTTTTGTACCTGTTTCCTCCAGCATCTTCACAAGGTCCTTTGTTGTTGTTCAGGGGTTGATTTGCAATTTTCGTACCAAAGTACATTCATCTTGAGGAGACAGAACGTTTCTCCTTCCTGACCGGTATGGCGGCTGCATGGTCCCATGGTGTTTATACTTGCGTACTAGAGATTGTACAGATTGTCACGAACCGGCTCAAAGTGCGTAACAAACAAGGAGACAACGTGGAGATAAGGAATATCAAAATATATTTATTTAACTAAAGTAAATCTAAATATAATTAACAATGGTGTGTGTGTGTAGTCAGTAGTGTTAGTGAGTGGTTGCGTGCATAAATGTGATAATGAGGGGTGTTGAAAATTGCCACCACTTCCAAAATCTGTGTCTGCATGGAGAAAGTCTCCTCAATGAATGGGGAAGAGGTGCATTTATCCTGGGACACACCCGAGCCCAGGTGTGTCCCATTTCGCTGACGGCCCTCACGGCTCCACCCACCGACATCCTATTAAGGAAAACAAGAGCAAAGAGAAACAGTTTGGCAGACAGAGTTGGAGGGTCGTCACAAGATGAACGTGGTACCTTCAGGCGTTTGGAAATTGCTCTCAGGGATGAACCAGACTTCCCATGACGTCAAGCAAAGAGGCACTGAGTTTGAAGCTAGGCCTTGAAATACATTCACAGGTACACCTCCAATTGATTCAAATGATGTCAATTAGCCTACGAGAAGCTTCTAAAGCCATGACGTAATTTTCTGGAATTTTCCAAGCTGTTTAAAAGGCACAGTCAACTTCGTGTATGTAAACCTCTGACCCCCTGGAATTGTGATACAGTGAATTATAAGTAGTGAATTATAAATGAAATCTGTCTGAAAAATTACTTGTCATGCAGAAAGTAGACATCCTAACTGACTTACCAAAACTATAGTTTGTTAACAAGAAATTTGTGGAGTGGTTGAAAAACAAGTTTTAATGACTCCAACCTAAGTGTATGTGAACTTCCGACTTCAACTGTATATCATATTATTTTCATACCGAAAATGGATGTAGCAACTAAGGATTCTAGCTTTTAAATTACACCACAAAACATTTTGTGGAATACAAAGTGTTAAAATGTATAATTGGTAGAGCACTGAGGATACTTTTTTAAAATATATATATATTTTTTAAATATATTTTGAGATCTGGCCACAGACCCCACTTTGACAACCCCTGACATAAGGAATAGGGTGCCATTTGGGACAGGCCCATTATTCAAACAGTCACTGTATATCTTTACCTCTGTATCTGAACTGCAGTGAGTCGTGGATCCTGTGCAGGTTTTTGGGCTCTGTGTTCCTGGAGGAGGGTCTCCTGACTGGGGCCTGCAGCCGCAGTCTGGCCATGTCAAACACATCCACCTGGGGCTGCTCCCTGTGCCTGGACACCAGCACAGTCACATCGTTCAGCGTGTACACACCACACTGGGGCTAACATATAGCCTAGACCAGGGGTCGACAAAAGGTAGTTTTTTGTTTTTTTGGCCCACAAACATTTTTGAATTAATAAAAAATGGCGGTCATACCACAGACTCTCAATTGGATATTTAAATGTTTCCCCTTAAACCACTTGAGTGTTGCTTTAGCCATATGCTTAGGGTCATTATCCTGCTGGAAGGTGAACCTCCGTCCCAGTCTCAAATCTCTGGAAGACTGAAACAGGTTTCCCTCAAGAATATCCCTGTATTTAATGTTGTCTATCATTCCTTCAATTCTGACCAGTTTCCCAGTCCCTCCCTGCCATTCTGCCCACAGCATGATGCTGCCACCCCCATGCTTCACTGTGGGGATGGTGTTCTAAGGTGATGAGAGATGTTGGGTTTGTGCCAGACATGGCGTTTCCCTTGAAGGCCAAAAAGCTCAATTTGTCACATTTGACCAGAGTACCTTCTTCCATATTTTTGGGGAGTCTCCCACATGCCTTTTGGCGAACACCAAATGTGTTTGCAAATTTTTTCTTTAAGCAATGGCTTTTTCCTGACTACTCTTCCGTAAAGCCCAGCTCTGTGGAGTGTACGGCTTAAAGTGGTCCTATGGACAGATGCTGTGGAGCTTTGCAGCTCCTTCAGGGTTATCTTTGGTCTCTTTGTTGCCTCTGATTAATGCCCTCCTTGCCTGGTCCGTGAGTTTTGGTGGGCAGCCCACTCTTGGCAGGTTTGTTGTGGTGCCATATTATTTCTATTTTTTTAATAATGGATTTAATGGTGCTCTGTGGAATGTTCAATGTTGCAGATATTTTTTTATAACCCAACCCTGATCTGTACTTCACAACTTTGTCCCTGACCTGTTTGGAGAGCTCCTTGGTCTTCATGTTGCCACTTGATTGATGGTGCCCCTTGCTTAGTGGTGTTGCAGACTCTGGGGCCTTTCAGAACAGGTGTATTTTTACTGAGATCATATGACACTTAGATTGCAAACAGGTGGACTTTATTTAGGGTCTTCATAGCAACAGTGGTGAATACATATGCACGCACCACATCTGTTTTTCATTTATAATTTTTTTGAAACAAGTACATTTTTCATTTCACTTCACCAATTTGCACTATTTTGTTTATGTCGATTACATGAAATCCAACCAAAAATCCATTTAAAATTACAGGTTGTAATGCAACAAAATAGGAAAAATGCCAAGGGGGTTGAATACTTTTGCAAGGCACTGTATCTGTGACCAACAGATGCATACTGTATCTGTATTCCCAGTCATGTGAAATCCATAGATTAGGGTCCAATTAATTTATTTAAATTGACAAATTTCCATATGTAACTCAGTAAAAAAAGTTATTATTTCGCGGATGACAGACATTTAGGGAACGGGGAGAAAGTGCATTAACTCAACAAAAATGGAATGATTTTCTGTGAAATTTCCATATAACATCAGTTTGACTGGTTAAGTAAATAGAAATCTGGGGAAACAACCCAACATGTTTCTGATAAAATGTCAGTTCGGCTTGCACTATTCGCTCTGGATAAGAGCGTCTGCTAAATGACTTAAATGTAAATGTAAATGTAAATAAAAACAGCATGTCTACAGACAGTATCTAACAGAGCATTCTTATTCTTTCAAGATGCTGAAAGATTAATAATTTCTCCACTGCTGTTCCGGAGTCAATGTTGCCTTAATTTGGTGTAGAACTTTACTGCAAGAAATGCTTAATTCTACATGCACTAATATTAAGGCTATGTGAGAGGTTATAGACCAACAGTCAGTGTCCAGATTTCAGTTTCCATTTAACCCATCTGAACAGTAGGCTACTGTCCCAGTCTTGTGACTGTTTCTCAAACATTACTTTTCTGACCCTCCCTTCTTATTTATTTTCAACTCTGCATTTCACAGCTTTTCTCTTATTGAATTAAACTCCGACATTGTTCTTTTTGCCTCCAGGATTGATGTTAACTTTCTCTGAGCGTTCCCAAAAGCTTTTGGCGATTGGTGTGTAGGCTATTTGGCACGTGTACAGTTAGGCCCTAAAGCTCTCCGGATATAAATTGCACAAGAACTATACATTTATTGATTTAAGGTATTGTTTTCTGTTTTCAACCCACCCACCCTTCATCTACACAATATTTAATTAGTCTACACCTGTCAGTCCCATGGATATAACTGTGGGGACTGTGGGTTATGAGTCAAACCATGCATCACTAACTCACAGCACTACACATGACCAACAGTGGAGGGCATCACCACACCAGTCTTACCTGTCACTCATTGGAGAGTCCAGCTCCTCCCACTCTGACTGCAGTAGCTGGCCCTCCAGTCGTTTCTGCTCGCTACGCAGCTGTCTACGCAGCTCGGACAGCTCGCTGATCACACCCCGCTGGTCCTCTGGCACAAACACACACGTCAGCATCACAGACGTTGAGAGAAAATTGAGTTTCTACCTGCTGTGTACTGTATTATAGTGTGAGGCAGTGTTACCGGCGGCTCTCAGCTGGTTCCTGCGAGCCGGGACTGGGGGGGACTGGAGGCCTGACAGAGAGCGCTCCTACAGGGGGAAGAGAGGGAGGAAGACAAGATCCAGTCGTTGTGCTCCACTGATACTTCCTCAGTCAAACTATTTCTCTCCATGGTGGTGTGGAAGAGGACATGCTGTGTGCTCTGGAAGTCACTCACAGACAGGGGGACAGTAGTAACGCGATGGCTGTCCATGGACGGAGGTCTGGGGCTGTACTGGGGAGCCTGATGCCTCTTTTGGAGGGTGGGAATGGGGGGAGAGGGCTCCCTTGGTACCTTCAGACAGACAACCACATGAATGTCCTCACTTATCTCATATGAATCTCTCAGGGCCTGCTTCCTGACTAAAAAGCACTTTCAATAGAGATTGTTCATTGAGCATGCTTTTTAATCCAGGACTAGGCTTAATGTCTGAATAGTAAACCTCCTCTAAATGCTCAGAGGGTCAAACAGAGAGCCTTCCATCGAGCTCACCTCCTGTAGGCGTGCCCATCTCTCCTTCTCATCCTGCTTCCTCAGGGCAGAGTTCTCCTTCTCCTCTGCCTCTTTCTTCGTCCTCTCCACCTCTTTCTTTCGCTCCTCAGCCAGACGGATCAGCTCATCATTCTTGGCTTTTTGCTGGAGAAAAAAAACAACTTTGCTCAGTCCCCTGAGTGAATTACAATAAAGATTTGCTGAACTGAATGACTCATGTCAAACGATAGCATTCAGGTGATAGACATTACTTACTTGTAGTAGTAGATGAGTATTGCAGTGTAATCTAATGCTACAGCTCCCTTAGTGAACCCAAGCCCTGGTCCAGTTAATACTGACCTCCATCTCCTTGCGTTTCTTCCTGTCCTGTTCTTCTTCATACTCTCTCTGGATGCGCTCCCTCTGCTCAGCCAGCCTCTTCTCCTCCTTCTCCTCCTGCAGCCTCTGGCACTCTCGCTCCTCCGCTTCCTTCCTCCGCTTCTCCTCAATCTTAGGCAGCATGACAGACAACCAGTGTCATCAGTGAGACAGTCTGTATGCGTGTATCTAATCAGATATCAAAGCTGAGTGTATGGTTAACCAAATCATCAATGCGCATCAGTACAACATTGAGTTTAAGCTCAGGAATAAGCTTTTTTTTAAATGTGACTTCTGATCAAGTTTAGGGGAAGGTTTATTTCTGGTGATAATATGAAAATGCTACTCTAGCCATCACAGTACTGATATGTAACATCCAGTACCTGTTGTTTGAGGTAAGCCTTGTACTTTTCCTGTTCATGGAGCTGCTGTGGTGTGGGCAGGTTCCCAAAAATACTGCCTCTGGCAAACGAAGGGGCCTGAGCAAAACCTGTATGGAGAAACCCACCAGACAAAACAACATAGTAGCTGAACATGACAGTGAGTTGGACAGGATGGTGAAGCTGTAATCGCTCATGGACGGACTACGTAAACATAAATGATACCGTAGGTCTGTCATTATACAAACGGGATGTGAGACATGATGAGCAGCATTAGTTCCGGTGCTTAGGTTTTTCGTCACTGGTTATTTGGACAAATCACGATTTCACAGGTGTTAGCATCTGTTGACTTTCCGAAGCAGAGGGCTAATAGACTTGCAGAGAGGGTGGAGCTCTTCATTCCGGTTCAGATTCTCGCTCTCTCTCTCTCTTAACATGCATCGAGCATCTGACCAATTACACAAGACTTTAGTTCTGGATTAACCAAGATTACTGAGGGTGCCACTACCACTTTGGGTTGTTTCCCAAATGGCAGCCTAGACTCGGGCCCATAGGGCTTTGGTCAAAAGTAGAGCACTATGAAGGGAATAGGGTACCTTGTGGGATGCAGATTTCCTCTCTGTCCTTAGAATCACATCAATATGAAAACCACTGTATCTACCTGAGACTCTGTGGGTGGAGGGAGGTCTAGTGTCCTCTCGGGGCACTGCCACAGTGGCTCTTGCACTCTTCTGCCATGTCTCAGGGTTGATGTAGGCCTCTTCATTATGCTTGTGCATCTGGTGCAGATCGGCTGGTAACACAATTCACACGATTATGATTAGCAATATCCTTTACAAAGATTAAAAAACATTACACAATGGCCTTTCTCTGCTATCAGTCTCCAAAACATATGAACTGAAACAAAGTTTAGAGAATAAGTGGACCATAGTGTGGAGGAAGGGAAATAACAGGGATATGGTGGAAATTACAAGATTGTTATAATGTTGTTATTGCATCAAATGGTCATTTTATGCAACAGAATAAGGGGTTGTTAGAATGCTCATCTGTGTGTGTTCTACCGAGGATGGACCTCTGGGTGATACCGCATTCCAGAGCATGAGTAAATGTTTCTGTTCTATAAGGTACCCGGGGGAGATGGCTCCAGTATGGAGTTGGGGGGCCAGACCCTGGTCTCCACACGAAGAGTCTTTCCAGCAGATACTGTCTGCTGTGACTTATAAGTATCTTTCATACAAATCTTAACCTTGTAATCCACTCCGTATATCTGTTGTGTGTCATGTAGAATGAAGGAGGTTGGACTTTGCTATAAAATGCTGTGGCTCAAACCAGCAGGTTGAGTTCTCAGTGATCACCTCCAGGAGTGGTTACCGACCAACTCCATTACTGCACTAATTAAATAATACAGTTTGATTGTTTAAAAAAAATCTAAGTCTCTCCTTTTGATTACAATAATTCCACCACAGGAACATACTGATGAGGTTGCCCCCGCTGTCTCTGAGAGGGGCTCCTCCTCCTCCTCTTCCCCAGGGGTCGTGGTTCTTCATGTCTGCCTCCAGCTTGGCCTCGTAGCGATCTGTCTCCTCCCTGTCCAGCCTCCGCCGCTCTCGTCTCTCCTGGATCTGTAGTCAGGTTAGGACGGAACACTGATCAGAATACCAAATAAGATATTTGTCTATTCATAACGCATAACGAATCATCACCAGTGACAGAGGGCAATGTAAGAGGCTGGAGTGCAATGGTATATTGCTGTTGGAATGTCTAAACATATTCAGTTAAATACTTTTTATAACACTTGTAATATTCTATATCAAGCTACAACTCATCTGTTACCTGGCAAAAAATCTGACTCCTCCCTTTCCTGGGGTCTCCCTGCCGAAATAGCACACTCTGTGACAAAACGCATGGAGACGAAAGATTCTGCTGACTTCCACAGTCACATTCTCAATGTACCTGTTGTCTTAGTGCCTCCTTGTAACGTAACACACTCTCTTTAGATGGCTTGACCTGCTCTGCAGGGAATACTCCAATCCCTGAACCCATGGTAGCAGCATCACTGGCAGGTCTGCTGAACAAGAGACAATGTTAATTCACTCTCATGTATTCCTTCTGTTCATTACTATAAAAAGCAGATCAATTTGAAATGTTCAATACTATGCAAAAAGGTATGGGAAACAGGAGACACAATTGATGTGGTTTGTCACTTTTCATGCCTTGCGTAATGAATATCAATGTATCACTGTGAAAAATATCTTCATACAGCCACTAGGAGGCGAGAGAGCGAGACAGCTCAGAGCTGTCCAGACCAGTGCAGACTGCAGCAGTGACTCAGCAGTGAGGGAACAACTCTGACCATACCCGTGCAGACTGCAGCAGTGACTCAGCAGGGAGTCAACACTCCTGTCTGTCCAGATGGCCAGTGGGCATGACCGTCTCATAACAGAACACTAGCCATCGATAGGGGGAACAGCTCTGTTTGTTCCTTTAGAGGAGGTGCCCCCAACTGGTGAATGGGGGATACACTCATTGTAGGTGTTGAAGAGAGAGTCCAGATTCTCTAACCTTCTCTAGAAGTGGGCACTCGTTCACTTCCCCATATTCCTCACAGCAGTCCATTCCTTTTCAATCAATGAGGGGGAGTGTACAAGTGCACACTTCAGGAGAACGGTAGATAATCAGAATGTAGCCTGGGTGTTGAAGGGAAGAGAAAGGATGAGATTGGTACAACACATACTGTGGAGGGGGCTCTGGATGGCTGCTCCCATTGTAATGGCTGTGAGGGCTGTGTTGACCCATCTGGCTGGGGTGAGGCCCTGCAGGAGGAAGGCCGAGGTAGGACATGGGCTGCACCCCTCCTGTCAGCGGGATCTGACCATCTAACATAGAAACACAGAACACTCATTATGCTGGATCAGAGAACACATGTATTATATGCCAAAATGTGCACACTACTTAGTATGAAGTGATGCATTGGTTATGCATACTAAATAGTATGCTAGTATGGACATTGGGACATAGTAAATTGTTTTCACTCCAGCAAACATCCATTCATTTTTTTGTAAGTGTATTGTAACATGGAACCCTATTAATGTGTTAATATAGACTATAAGCTAAGGACCCTGGAACTAAACACCTCCCTCTGCAACTGGATTCTGGACTTCCTGACGGGTCACCCCCAGGTGGAAATGGTAGGTAACACATCCACCACGCTGATCCTCAACACGGGGGCTCCTCGGGTGTGTGCTCAGGCCCCTCCTGTACTCCCTGTTCACTCATGTCTGCATGCCAAGGCACGACTCCAACACCATCGTTTTCCGATGACAACAGTGATAGGACTGATCACCAACAGCGACGAGACAGCCTATAGTGAGGTCAGCGACCTGGCTGTGTGGTGCCAGGACAACAACCTCTCCCTCAACATGATCAAGACAAAGGAGATGATTGTGGACTACAGGAAAAGGAGGACCGAGCACGCCCCCATTCTCATCGACGGGGCTGCAGTGGAGCAGGTTGAAAGCTTCAAGTTCCTTGGTGTCCACATCACCAACAAACTAACATGGTCCAAGCACACCAAGACAGTCGTGAAAAGGGCACGACAAAACCTATTCTCCCTCAGGAGACTAAAAAGATTTGGCATGGGTCCTTAGATCCTCAAAAGGTTCTACAGCTGCACCGTTGAGCGCAATACTGGTTGTATTATTGCCTGGTATCACAACTGCTCGACCTCAAACCGCAAGGCACTAGTGCGTACGGCCCAGTACATCACTGGAGCCAAGCTTCCTGCCATCCAGGACCTGTATACCAGGCGGTGTCAGAGGAAGGCCCTAAAAACTGTCAAAGAATCAAGCCACCCTAGTCATAGACTGTTCTCTCTGCTACCGCACGGCAAGCGGTACCGGAGCGCCAAGTCTAGGTTCAAGAGGCTTCTAAACAGCTTCTACCCCCAAGCCATAAGACTCCTGAATATCTAATCAAATGACTACCAACACTATTTGCATTAACCCCCCCCTCTTTTACACTGCTGCTATTCTGTTTATTATCTATCCATCGGCACTAACTCTACCTACATGTACAGCTCAATTACCTCGACACCGGTGCCCCCGCACATTGACTCTGTACTGGTACCCCCTGTATATAGCCTCGCTTTTGTTATTTTACTGCTGCTCTTTAATTATTTGTTACTTATATATATATATATTTGTTTGTATTTTTCTTAAATGCATTGTTGGTTAAGGGCTTGTAAGTACTTCACTGTTGTATTTGGCATGTGACAAATAAAATTTGATATATAATAGACTGGTAGGTAGGTGGTGCTTACAGTAGGCCAGGTTAGGGTCCAGTGGGTTCCTTGCACCATAGTAGAGATGGGCCTCATCATAGGGACTTCTATATGCATCTGCCAATGTAGATGGTGGATGAGGAAGGAAACCTGCCATCCTGAAACTCAAAATCATACGGCAATGTTAAATTGTCAGACAAAAAAATTATGTAGTGAATTTATCAGATTGAAAACACACCTGGTCTATTCAAAATGGCACCTTTTTTCCTATATAGTGCACCACTTTTGACTGGAGCCCGGGTGCCATTTGGGACGCAGGCCAGGATTACTGTCATAGCAACCTAGGTGGCAGGTAGCCTAGTGGTTTGAGCGTTGGGACAGTAAGTGAAAGGTTGCTGGTTTGAATACCTGACAAGGTGAAACATTTGTCGATCTGCCTTTGAGCAAGGCACTTAACCCTAATTTGCTGCAGAGGTGCCATACTACTATGGCTGACCCTGTAAAACAACATTTCACTCTACCTTTCCAGTGTAACGTTATGTGACAATCTTTTTTTTGTTTTACCTGGGAGTGTCCATGCTCCTGTGAATGGCCTGGCTATAAGGGGAGGTGCCTCCACTGTTGAGGCCCAGGGTGTGGCTGTAGTCCAGCAGGGGGGACTGGAAGGCCACGCAGGGCTGCTCAGGGGGAAGCCTCTCTCTGTTTTCCTCACTGGGTCTCTCATTCAACTCATCCCCTGGTAGGTCCACAGCTTGGCCTGGTGGGTACAAGCTGTCTTTTCTCTTTCTGGCATGGTCATCACTATTCACTGCTCCAAACTGTTTGATCCGATCTGCCTTTTCCTCCGGGTCAGTTGTCCCTGTCACAGCAACTCTGAGCTCTAAATCCTTCTCCCTAATATGACAAAGGACAACACACAGCTCATATGAGGTATCCATATCTGTGTTTGAAAACCTTATTGTCTATCTTAGTGCGGTGGCTACATGATGTACATTGACGCATTTTAGCAGCATTGTGGTCGGAGGTAGATTTGTTTAAGCTGCGTTTACACAGGCAGCCCAATTCTGATCATTTTGAATCTTATTTTACTCCATATATGAACAACTTACAGATGCACACAAACAACTTATTTTACCTTTAACTAGGCAAGTCAGTTAAGAACAACATTTTCAATGACGACCTAGGAACAGTGGGTTAACTGCCTTGTTCGGGGGCAGAACGACAGATTGTTTTACCTTGTCAGCTCGGGGATTTTATCTTGCAACCTTTCGGTTACTAGTCCAACGCTCTAACCACTAGGCTACCCTGCCGCTCAATGACTTAATCTCATCTGCCCAGACAGGCATGCTCACAACCCCATCCCTAGTGCCTGCATTATTTTCCATTTGGCCTTAAATGTTTTTCTCGTCGCCCATACTATTTCAATAATTATTGGCAAAAGATCTGATTTGTCAAAATATCAGAATTGGGTTGCCTGTTATTATTATAATCAAATCTACCTCAGACTACAAAGCTGCTCAAATGGAGCCCATCTCACTAAGATGGAAAATGTAAGGGTTTGTTCTTCATTGGACAGCAGGATCAAACGCAGATATTGACACCCACCTCTTCTTATTTCTTTGCTGTTCAGCTATCTGCTCCTGCAGCTCATGCCTGTACCTCTCCTTCCTTCCCTGCAAGGCAGCAGCTGCATCTGCAGCCCCTGTCAGACATGCCATGTCACCACATTTGAGGAATATCATCAAATGTTCAATTCGTCCAACAAAAAAAACAGTAATTAATCTTCGTAATGAACTTCAGAACAGAGTGGGTCTTACCAATCATAAGCCCGGTAACGAATTCAACCTCGTCCTTCTTGGTAGAGGATCTGAATCTTCCACTGGGTCTCATCCCTGCTGGTACCTGCAGCCTGGCAGATAAGACGTCAATCAGCACTCACAGTACACTCATCATACCTCACAGACTATTGTCTCTCGGTATTCTTCAATGTTTGTTTAGTGAGCGAGTGGTTGAATTGTGTGAGTGAAGTTTTGAGTGCAGAGGGTAACACAATGCTTAAGATCCACTATTGGTTTGTCCGATTTCAGGCCGGCTTGGGATTTAATATGATTTTATTGTACGAGCGGAATCTAAATCAACAAGCCATGAGCCAGCTATAGTGTAACATCAGACCTTTCATCTGTCCTTTTCCATACAATGTCCTTAAAATTGAAACCAAAAAATGTGTTTTATCCAGATTAAAGTTGATATTTTGTCTACTGTTTACATACATTTACATAGAGAAAATGCACTGCATTATAAAATCCATAACAAAAAGAGAGACATGGCAGTCCAATCATGTTCACTTGTCCAAATTGGTTTTAGCACATTCCTTTGGAAGTTAAAGTTATCAAAATTATAGTTATAGTGATTTAGTACAACTTGACGTACTTGGGTTTGGGGGTTGGAGAGGATGTCCCCCGGCTTGCCTCCAAATAATCCTCATCAGGAACAACAGACCCGTTAGTCTCCTTCCTGTCTGCATATTGACTACTCTCTGTGTAGTCAGGCAGTTCAGCACCTCTGTCCCTGAACCTTGATATGTCCCTGGGCAAAAAAGAGGAAGACAATGAACAATACTTTTTCAAAACATAGACATAAAAACATACTGCAAATACCATGTCAGTAGGAATAGTTAACCAATTACATACCTTTTTAATGATTTCAGTTTTTAGCTAAGTGTAACATCATTAACAAGTTGGGCCAACAGTGAATGGGTGGAGGGAGGGGATAAAATGTAATTTGTTTTAATATTATTTCATATTGTATATTTGTGCCTTTTTCTTTGTTTGCTGTTCAGGTAAGAAAAAACGGTATATTTGTAATTACACATGACAAGAATTGCACGACATTGGCACCGTGACTAGCAACATGGACGTGTACAAACAGACTGCCTATGACCTCCGTAAATCAAGAGGCAAATCGACAGTACAGGGACAGAGTGGATTCGCAATTCAACGGCTCAGACACAAGATATACGTGGAAGGGGCTCCAGACAATCACAAATTATAAAATGGAAAACTAACCACGTGGAAGATACTGACGCCTCGCTCCCAGACAAGCTAAACACCTTCTTCGCCCGAAAACATTCAGCCGCTGACACGGGCCCCCGCTGCTCACGAGAACGGTCTGCTCTGGGACAGAGAGACTGATGAACAGCTACTATCTCCAGGCCATCAGACTGTTAAACAGTCACCACTAGCTGGCCTCCGCCCAGTACCCTGCCCTGAACCTTAGTCACAGTTACTAACCAGCTACCACCCAGTACTCTACACTGCACCTTAGAGACTGCTGCTGTATGTACATATTAAAGTGACCAGTGTTCAATAACTGTTCACATACGGTTTTATCCACTTTATCTATATACTGTATTCCAGTCATGTCTCATCCTATACAACTATTGCTGTACACACCTTTTCTATTCATATACTATCTAAAAGTCACCATTGGTGATTTATCAATATATTGATAAAAGTCACCTTGTCCGAGAGAGATTTATATTGTCATCAAAACGGTAGGGTAAGCCTACATGAAACACAGCCCTTATTTTAAGTGTTTCTAAAATTCCTTATGGGAAAAATTAATGGTGGAAAAACTATTGGAACCAATTCTCTGTTTGACTGCAAGGTTAAGGGTATTATGACACCTCCATTATGGAATTAGGTTTTTAGAAATGTTTATAGATGAATAAAAAAATGAAAATCTGAAATGTCAAGTCAATAAGTATTCAACCCCTTTTATGACAAGCGTAAATAAATTCAGGAGTAAAAATTTGCTTAACAAGTCTGATAAGTTGCATGGTCTAACTCTGTGCAATAATGTGTTTAACATGATTTTGAATGACTGCCCCATCTCTGTAATCCCCACATACAGGTAATTGTAAGGTCCCTCAGTTAAACAGTGCATCTCAAGCACAGATTCAACCAAAACGACCAGGGAGGTTTTCCAATGCCTTGCAAAGATGGACACCTATTGGTAGATAAAAATACATAAAAAATATCACATTGAAAATCCCTTTGACCATAGTGAAGTTCTTAATTACACGTTGGATGGTGTATCCATACAACCAAGTCACTACAAAGATAAGTGTGTTTTTCCTAACTCAGTTGACGGAGAGGAAGGAAACCACTCAGGGATTTCACCATGAGGCCAATGGTGATTTTAAACCAGTTAGAGTTAAATGGCTGTGATAGGAGATAACTGACGATGGATCAACAACATTGTAGTTACGCAATACTGACCTAAATAACAAAGTGAAAAGAAGGAAGCCTATACAGAATACAAATATTCCAAAACATGCATCTTGTTTGCAATAAGGCACTAAAACTGCAAAAAAATGTGGCAAAGAAATTAACTTTATGTCCTGAATACAAAGCATTATGTTTGGGGCACTTCCAATAGAACACGTCACTGAGTGCAACCCTTCAAATTTAAAACATGGTGGTGGCTGCATCATGTTACGGGTATGCTCTTCATCGGCAAGGGAGTTTTTTGGGGGATGAAAAGAAAAGGAAAACAGCTAAGCACAGGTGAAGTCCTAGAGGAAAACCTGGTTCAGTCTGCTTTCCAACAGACACTGGGAGACAAATCCACTTTCATCAGGACAATAACCTAAAACACAAGGCCAATTATACACTGGAGTTACTTACCAAAACAACATTGACTTGACAAACTTGTTCTTCCGGCGCCGACAGAGATGGCCGCCTCGCTTCGCGTTCCTAGGAAACTATGCAGTTTTGTGTTTTTTTACGTGTTATTTCTTACATTAGTACCCCAGGTCATCTTCGGTTTCATTACATACAGTCGAGAAGAACTACTGAATATAAGATCAGCGTCAACTCACCATCAGTACGACCAAGAATATGTTTTCCGCGACGCGGATCCTGTGTTCTGCCTTACAAACAGGACAACTGAATGGATCGCATGCAGCGACCCAAAAAAACGACTCCGAAAAAGAGGGAAACGTAGCGGTCTTCTGGTCAGACTCCGGACAAGGGCACATCGCGCACCACTCCCGAGCATTCTTCTTGCCAATGTCCAGTCTCTAGACAACAAGGTTGATGAAATCCGGGCAAGGGTAGCATTCCAGAGGGACATCAGAGACTGCAACGTTCTCTGTTTCACGGAAACATGGCTTACTGGGAAGACTCTATCCGATGCGGTGCAGCCAACGGGTTTCTCCACGCATCGCGCCGACAGAAACAAACATCTTTCTGGTAAGAAGAGTGGCGGGGGCGTATGCCTCATGACTAACGAGACATGGTGTGTTGAAAGAAACATACAGGAACTCAAATCCTTCTGTTCACCTGATTTTAGAATTCCTCACAATCAAATGTAGACCGCATTATCTTCCAAGAGAATTCTCTTCGATTATAATCACAGCCGTATATATCCCCCCCCCAAGCAGACACATCGATGGCTCTGAACTAACTTTATTTAACTCTTTGCAAACTGGAAACCATTTATCCAGAGGCTACATTCATTGTAGCTGGGGATTTTAACAAAGCTAATCTGAAAACAAGACTCCCTAAATTTTATCAGCATATCGATTGCGCAACCAGGGGTGGTAAAACCTTGGATCATTGTTACTCTAACTTCCGCGACGCATATAAGGCCCTGCCCCGCCTCCCTTTTGGAAAAGCTGACCACGACTCCATTTTGTTGATCCCTGCCAACAGGCAGAAACTAAAACAAGAGGCTCCCACGCTGAGGTCTGTCCAACGCTGGTCCGACCAAGCGGACTCCACACTCCAAGACTGCTTCCATCACGTGGACTGGGACATGTTTCGTATTGCGTCAGATAAAAATATTGACGAATACGCTGATTCGGTGTGCGAGTTCATTAGAACGTGGGTTGAAGATGTCGTTCCCATAGCAACGATAAAAACATTCCCTAACCAGAAACCGTGGATTGATGGCAGCATTCGCGTGAAACTGAAAGCGCAAACCACTGCTTTTAATCAGGGCAAGGTGTCTGGCAACATGACCGAATACAAACAGTGCAGCTATTCCCTCCGCAAGGCTATTAAACAAGCTAAGCGTCAGTACAGAGACAAAGTAGAATCTCAATTCAACAGCTCAGACACAAGAGGCATGTGGCAGGGTCTACAGTCAATCACGGACTACAAGAAGAAACCCAGCCCAGTCACGGACCAGGGTGTCTTGCTCCCAGGCAGACTAAATAACTTTTTTGCCCGCTTTGAGGACAATACAGTGCCACTGACACGGCCTGCAACGAAAACATGCGGTCTCTCCTTCACTGCAGCAGAGGTGAGTAAGACATTTAAACGTGTTAACCCTCGCAAGGCTGCAGGCCCAGACGGCATCCCCAGCCGCGCCCTCAGAGCATGCGCAGACCAGCTGGCCGGTGTGTTTACGGACATATTCAATCAATCCCTTTACCAGTCTGCTGTTCCCACATGCTTCAAGAGGGCCACCATTGTTCCTGTTCCCAAGAAAGCTAAGGTAACTGAGCTAAACGACTACCGCCCCGTAGCACTCACTTCCGTCATCATGAAGTGCTTTGAGAGACTAGTCAAGGACCATGTCACCTCCACCCTACCTGACACCCTAGACCCATTCCAATTTGCTTACCGCCCAAATAGGTCCACAGATGACGCAATCTCAACCACACTGCACACTGCCCTAACCCACCTGGACAAGAGGAATACCTATGTGAGAATGCTGTTCATCAACTACAGCTCGGCATTCAACACCATAGTACCCTCCAAGCTCGTCATCAAGCTCGAGACCCTGGGTCTCGACCCCGCCCTGTGCAACTGGGTACTGGACTTCCTGACGGGCCGCCCCCCAGGTGGTGAGGGTAGGCAACAACATCTCCTCCCCGCTGATCCTCAACACTGGGGCCCCACAAGGGTGCGTTCTGAGCCCTCTCCTGTACTCCCTGTTCACCCACGACTGCGTGGCCACGCACGCCTCCAACTCAATCATCAAGTTTGCGGACGACAACAGTGGTAGGCTTGATTACCAACAACGACGAGACTGCCTACAGGGAGGAGGTGAGGGCCCTCGGAGTGTGGTGTCAGGAAAATAACCTCACACTCAACGTCAACAAAACTAAGGAGATGATTGTGGACTTCAGGAAACAGCAGAGGGAACACCCCCCTATCCACATCGATGGAACAGTAGTGGAGAGGGTAGCAAGTTAAGTTCCTCGGCATACACATCACAGACAAACTGAATTGGTCCACTCACACTGACAGCGTCGCGAAGAAGGGCGCAGCAGCGCCTATTCAACCTCAGGAGGCTGAAGAAATTTGGCTTGTCACCAAAAGCACTCACAAACTTCTACAGATGCACAATCGAGAGCATCCTGGCGGGCTGTATCACCGCCTGGTACGGCAACTGCTCCGCCCTCAACCGTAAGGCTCTCCAGAGGGTAGTGAGGTCTGCACAACGCATCACCGGGGGCAAACTACCTGCCCTCCAGGACACCTACACCACCCGATGTTACAGGAAGGCCATAAAGATCATCAAGGACATCAACCACCCGAGCCACTGCCTGTTCACCCCGCTATCATCCAGAAGGCGAGGTCAGTACAGGTGCATCAAAGCTGGGACCGAGAGACTGACAAACAGCTTCTATCTCAAGGCTATCAGACTGTTAAACAGCCACCACTAACATTGAGTGGCTGCTGCCAACACACTGTCATTGACACTGACCCAACTCCAGCCACTCTAATAATAGGAATTGATGGGAAATTATGTAAATATATCACTAGCCACTTTAAACAATGCTACCTTATATAATGTTACTTACCCTACATTATTCATCTCATATGCATACGTATATACTGTACTCTACATCATCGACTGCATCCTTATGTAATACATGTATCACTAGCCACTTTAACTATGCCACTTTGTTTACTTTGTCTACATACTCATCTCATATGTATATACTGTACTCGATACCATCTACTGTATGATGCTCTGTACCATCACTCATTCATATATCCTTATGTATATATTCTTTATCCCCTTACACTGTGTATAAGACAGTAGTTTTGGAATTGTTAGTTAGATTACTTGGTTATCACTGCATTGTCGGAACTAGAAGCACAAGCATTTCACTACACTCGCATTAACATCTGCTAACCATGTGTATGTGACAAATAAAATTTGATTTGAATGTTCCTTAGTGGCCTAGTTACAGTTTTGATTTAAATCACTTGAAGTTCTATGGCTGTCTAGCAATAATCAACAACCAACTTGACAGAGCTTGAAGAATTTTAAAAAGGGGAAATATTGTGCAATCCAGGTTTGCAAAGCACTTAAGAGACTTGCCCAGAAAGACTCACAGCTGTAATCAATGCCAAAGGTGATTCTAAGATGTATGGACTCTGGGTTGAATAATTATCGAATAACATATGTTTTATTTCTATTAATAAATAGAAAGTTCATTTTTCTTCCACTTTGACATTGAAGTATTTTGTGTTGATTTTTGACCCCAAAAAATGAAAATTAAATCCATTTTAATCCAACTTTGTAACCACACAATTAAGAAAGTCAAGTGTGTGAATACTTTATGAAGGTACTGTATTTATATTCTGGTCTCTGACATTGCTTGCTCTGATATGAATTAATTTATTTAATATTTTTGGATTAGTTGTGTATTGTTTTGTATTGCTAGGTATTACTGATCTGTTGGAGCTAGAAAACATAAGCATTTCGCTGCACAGGTGATCAAATCTGCAAATCTGGGTACGTGACCAATAAATATTGATTTGTTTTGACCTTATGTCCAAAAATATTTTATTTGAATCACATAGGAAGTGTTTTTTTTTTTAAATACCTTAAGTCTGTTTTGTAGTGTCTTCTTTGCCACGTCCTCTCTTCTCTCTCTAGCCTCATCTGCCTTGGTCTCCTTCTCATCATCAGATCCAGCTCTTCCTCTGTGAGGTCTGCCTCAGAGTCAAAGTCTACTCTCACCAACCTGGCCCTCTCTCTGGGAAGCAGCAGCTCATCCTCAGTCCACAGGCCCTCCATCCTCCTGCCCTCCACTAGGCAGCGTCCTCCCCTGTGCAGTCCCCTCCTTCCTTCTGTCAGCGTGGCTGCGTCTCTCATGGAGGGGGCCTGCTTGGGGTGCACCGGGGGTCGGGGGCTGCAGTGGACAACAGGTATTTCTGGAGGAGCTCTGAGAGAAGCAAGCTGCTCCTGTTTGTATGAGGGGGAAAGGACAGCTTAAAAATGATCGACTTTTCGTTCCAAGCACACGTTTTACTTGCAGAAGATAGAGTTGAGCACGTTCTCTTAAGACATGTTTAAGATGACCTGACGTCTAAAGTTCTTTCTCTCTCAATGAACTCTAAGCGGCTTCAGTTGACTGAGCATGGTATAAAATAGGCTATATGCAGAACTGTGTAGGTTACCTTAGCAGCTCTCCTCTCACCAATGGGAAGGGATGGGTCTGGTTCTGCAGCATTGAGATGTTTTTTCTATAATTAAGGAACAAAATTGGCCAAATCAGCCCATATCAGAGATTGTAAAAAAAATATATACATATTTGGTAGAAAAATATTTGGAAGATAACTGCACTGACTCCTTGCATCCACAACATTCCAGTAAATCTTGTGGCCCATGCATGGATGCTGACAGGTTACAAAGTAGTAAAAACTATATAACTTTTGGCATGGGTAATATTATTACCTGAGCCACGTAGCGTCTGTAGTCCAGACGGAGCTCTTGCTGTAACTTCTGTTTCTTCCTCTCATAGTCTTCACCCAAAGGTAAACTTAGACAACAATTCTCCTCTGAAAAACAGGATGGCATACATGAAATAAGGCCTCCCAACAGCCAGGATTTAGATCTACCACAAAGTGCTTACAAATTGGGTTTATAACTTCAAATCTATACTTTACCCTTCCCTTGTTCTGTGGCTGACTTAAATGTTCGGATATTTGTGAATGTGGGGTCACGGGCCTTGTAGTCTTTTGTCTGTTGATCAGTAAATACGTCACTGGTCAGAAAATTGCAATAATTTGTTCAGCTGTCACCAAACACATAAAGTAGCATGCATTGCACTCATGTCCAAGTCCAACATTTTCAGTATTCTAGCACCACAGTAAAAGGAGCATTGAAACACACCCTTATTTCAAGGTAAGGTGGATCCTGTTCCAAGCTGGCTTTATCCTCGGCCACTCTGTCCTTCTGTTGCTGGATGAATTTCTCAAGTTCATCATCCATCTCCATTTATAATACAGGCTCACTGAAAAAGACAGTGACAAAATGTCAAATGTATAAATACAGCTCAACTGTACTAGCAACGTACACACACTTTATAACGTTATCTAGCTAATAAACAGACACTTCAATGTTTCTGTGAAATGGTTCAAATAGAGATGATGTTGACGTTTGCAAGAAAGGTCTTGAATTGTAAACATTTGGGCGCTACTGGTAGTTAACTGGCTACGTTATCGTACAGTAGCAGCTAGGTAACGTTAGCTAGGTAGCTAGCATGACTGTAACTAAACCATCTACGTATGCCGTTGTAATTTCCTCTGATCATCTCATTGACAAAATGTAGCAATGACCCACTGTCTCTTTAATTTCCGTTGTCAAGCAACCACTGAACACAAAATCATGTTTTAGCGAGACATGTGGTCGTACTTCGTAACTCTTGCGTTGTTAATTAAACAGAAAATAGAAAATCCAGTCAGCGGTGCCGTTGATTTGTGTTTATTCTGACTATAGACAGAAGGAAGCGCATAAAAAAACACATTAGGGCCAGGCACTGGTTTTAGCTAACTAGCATTTAAACCATACCTAGCTAGCTAACAAGCAAACTGACGTTAACGTTACACGAAAACATGAATACTTTTACACGAGTAAGCGAACATGCCAGATTCTCATTATAAACTCAATTAGTTAGCTAACGGAAGTTAGTTGGCCAGCTAACCTGTTTGCTAGCTCACGCTACAACGACAAATGAATGCAAGTCATGCGTTGACTGGAAAACTGTTGCTGAGTTTCCTAACACGCCAAGTGAAATATTAAAATGGCATAAACAATACTCACCATTTGAGCAAAGAAGTTAGCTAGCTAACTTGCTAACATTTGCTACTCAGGTAGCTAAAGCTACAAGGCAACAGCTGCCAAATGGCAACAGCAAAGATTATGGATATACTGACAAGATACACGTTTCTCCGCCCTAACAATAGAGCCCCACAGTACGAGTCATAATCAAATGTTCCCTCTAACATGAGCAAATGTCAGGTCTTGAACCTTGTGAAATTGCTATGCAATTTCCGGCGAGCGTTTACTGTACCCGTTTTAATTTACTGTTCTAACAGTGGCCAATCAGGCTACTGTGGCTAACTGATCATAATGTAGGCCTACCAGAGGGGCCTAGCATAAAAAACAATGAAGAAAATGCATCACATAACATTTAAAAATGGAAATAGCAGTTCTATCATTCAGCATACAGTATCAACCAATGTGTGGTGTTCAATGTAGGACTAAATTCGATGTGGCTTTCCGTCCAACATCTCAGACCCTATCAAATCATCAAAAAATAATAATGCATGTTCAACCGTTTCCTCTACCACTCATCCATTACACATTCCAGTACCATGTTAACCTATTAATTTCCAATATTAATTAAATCCCGTATGCCCTAATCACATCCTACACAACATCCTCCCTTCTGTTCCCATGACATGACACTATCTCCCGATTTCTTTGTACTATATAACACATTTCTGCCCTTACTACTTTCATCCCATTGTCTCTGCCAGCAACCTAACCCATTTTTACAAATCAATGTTTTAATTTCCCCTCTACCCAACTACACATTTTGTCTTGTTTTGCATACTTTGTAGAAAATAATCAAATGCAGTACTACAGGATATATTTCTGAACGTAGCTCTTTATTAGCTAGCTATAACTGGCATGTTCACGTATCACGTGGGTGATCAATATGATATGGCGGTAAAATTCAGTATGTTTACACATATGAATATTACACCTTTATATCCACAAAATTATTTTTCACTGCTCTTTTTGTTATTATATCTACTATATAATTTCCATAAACACCTGTATGAGCCGGAATCCAACATTACTGAATTTCAAAAGCATTTCAATGTAATCCCCAACAACATCATCATCATTATTATTATTTCTAACCATAAATCCTCATGTTCTGACTTTCACACAAGCAGTTTAAAAGGAACATTGGTCATATCAGTCAAACAAGGAAATGGTTCCAATCGTTTTTTCCACCATTAATTTTTCCCATAGGGGATTTTAGAAACACTTAAAATAAGGGCTGTGTTTCTTGTAAGCTTACCCTGATGTGACGTTTTAATAACTAGATCTCTCTCTAGGACAAGGTTACTTTTATCAATAGAGTCACCTGTATTTACCTAATAGCTAATGAGGCTATCATAAAGAACTACAAATGCCATGATGACCTGGACGAGACTGACAAATCGAGGCAAAGGTAAGACTCTGGATAACTAAAGGTCCTCAATGATGTCCCCATTGCCCTTGATTCCAAGCAATGTTGTGATGCTATTTTTGACTTGGACAAAGCTTTTGATACGGTAGACCATTCCATTCTTTTGGTCCGGCGAAGGAGTATTGGTGTCTCTGAGGGGTCTTTGGCCTTGTTTGCTAACTTTCTCTCTCAAAGAGTGCTGTCTCAGCCACTGCCTGTCACCAATCAATCCTAGGCCCCACACTCTTCTCAATTTACATCAACAACATAGCTCAGGCAGTAAGAAGCTCTCTCATCCATTTATATGCAAATTATACAGTCTCATACTCAGCTGGCCCCTCCCCAGATTTTGTGTTAAATGCTCTACAACAAAACTTTATTAGTGTCCAACAAGCTTTCTCTAACCTTAACCTTGTTGTGAACACCTCCAAAACAAAGGTAATGTGGTTTGGTAAGAAGAATGCCCCTCTCCCCACAGGTGTGATTACTACCTCTGAGGGTTTAGAGCCTGAGGTAATCATCTCATATAAGTACTTGGGAGTATGGCTAGACAGTGCACTGTCCTTCTCTTAGCACATATTCATATTCAAGCTGCAGGCTAAGTTAAATCTAGACTTGGTTTCCTCTATTGTACTCGCTCCTCTTTCACCCCAGCTGCCAAACTAACCCTGATTCAGATGACCATCTTACCCATGCTAGATTACGGAGACATAATTTATAGATCGGCAGGTAAGGGTGCTCTCGAGTGGCTAGATGTTCTTTACCATTCGGCCATCAGATTTGGCACCAATGCTCCTTATAGGACACATCACTGCACTCTATACTACACTGTAAACTGGTCATCTCTGTATACCCGTAGCAATATATAGCAGTATACCCCTTAGGCCTCACTCCCCCCTATCTGAGATACAGTTGAAGTCAGAAGTTTACATACACCTTAGCCAAATACATTTAAACTCAGTTTTTCACAATTCCTGACATTTAATCCTAGTAAAAATTCCCTGTCTTAGATCAGTTAGGATCACCACTTTATTTTAAGAATGTGAAATGACAGAATAATAGTAGAGAGAATGATTTATTTCAGCTTTTATTTCTTTCATCACATTCCCAGTGGGTCAGAAGTTTACATACACTCAATTAGTATTTAGTAGCATTGCCTTTAAATTGTTGGGTGAAACGTTTCCGGTAGCCTTCCACAAGCTTCCCACAATAAGTTTAGTGAATTTTGGCCCATTCCTCCTGACAGAGCTGGAGTAACTAAGTCAGGTTTGTTGGCCTTCTTGCTCGCACACGCTTTTTCAGTTCTGCCCAAACATTGTCTATGGGATTGAGGTCAGGGCTTTGTGATGGCCACTCCAATACACCTTGGCTTTGTTGTCCTTAAGCCACTTTGCCACAACTTTGGAAGTATGTTTGTGGTCATTGTTACATTTACATTTACATTTAAGTCATTTAGCAGACGCTCTTATCCAGAGCGACTTACAAATTGGTGCATTCACCTTATGACATCCAGTGGAACAGTCACTTTACAATAGTGCATCTAAAACTTAAGGGGGGTGAGAGGGATTACTTATCCTATCCTAGGTATTCCTTAAAGAGGTGGGGTTTCAGGTGTCTCCGGAAGGTGGTGATTGACTCCGCTGTCCTGGCGTCATGAGGGAGTTTGTTCCACCATTGGGGGGGCCAGGGCAGCGAACAGTTTTGACTGGGCTGAGCGGGAGCTGTACTTCCTCAGTGGTAGGGAGGCGAGCAGGCCAGAGGTGGATGAACGCAGTGCCCTTGTTTGGGTGTAGGGCCTGATCAGAGCCTGGAGGTACTGAGGTGCCGTTCCCCTCACAGCTCCGTAGGCAAGCACCATGGTCTTGTAGCGGATGCGAGCTTCAACTGGAAGCCAGTGGAGAGAACGGAGGAGCGGGGTGACGTGAGAGAACTTGGGAAGGTTGAACACCAGACGGGCTGCGGCGTTCTGGATGAGTTGAAGGGGTTTAATGGCACAGGCAGGGAGCCCAGCCAACAGCGAGTTGCAGTAATCCTGACGGGAGATAACAAGTGCCTAGATTAGGACCTGCGCCGCTTCCTGTGTGAGGCAGGGTCGTACTCTGCGGATGTTGTAGAGCATGAACCTACAGGAACGGGCCACCGCCTTGATGTTGGTTGAGAACGACAGGGTGTTGTCCAGGATCACGCCAAGGTTCTTGAGGAGGAGGAGGAGGACACAATGGAGTTGTCAACCGTGATGGCGAGATCATGGAACGGGCAGTCCTTCCCCGGGAGGAAGAGCAGCTCCGTCTTGCCGAGGTTCAGCTTGAGGTGGTGATCCGTCATCCACACTGATATGTCTGCCAGACATGCAGAGATGCGATTCGTCACCTGGTCATCAGAAGGGGGGAAAGGAGAAGATTAATTGTGTGTCGTCTGCATAGCAATGATAAGAGAGACCATGTGAGGTTATGACAGAGCCAAGTGACTTGGTGTATAGCGAGAATAGGAGAGGGCCAAGAACAGAGCCCTGGGGGACACCAGTGGTGAGAGCGCGTGGTGAGGAGACAGATTCTCGCCACGCCACCTGGTAGGAGCGACCTGTCAGGTAGGACGCAATCCAAGCGTGGGCCGTGCCGGAGATGCCCAACTCGGAGAGGGTGGAGAGGAGGATCTGATGGTTCACAGTATCGAAGGCAGCCGATAGATCTAGAAGGATGAGAGCAGAGGAGAGAGAGTTAGCTTTAGCAGTGCAGAGCGCCTCCGTGATACAGAGGAGAGCAGTCTCAGTTGAATGACTAGTCTTGAAACCTGACTGATTTGGATCAAGAAGGTCATTCAGAGAGAGATAGCGGGAGAGCTGGCCAAGGACGGCACGTTCAAGAGTTTTGGAGAGAAAAGAAAGAAGGGATACTGGTCTGTAATTGTTGACATCGGAGGGATCGAGTGTAGGTTTTTTCAGAAGGGGTGCAACTCTCGCTCTCTTGAAGACGGAAGGGACGTAGCCGGCGGTCAGGGATGAGTTGATGAGCGAGGTGAGGTAAGGGATTGTCCATTTGGAAGGCCCATTTTTCGACCAAGCTTTATCTTCCTGACTGATGTCTTGAGATGTTGATTCAATATATCCACATAATTTTCCCTCCTCGTGATGCCATCTATTTTGTGAAGTGCACCAGTCCCTCCTGCAGCAAAACACAACATGATGCTGCCACCCCTGGCTTCGCGGTTGGGATGGTGTTCTTCGGCTTGCAAGCCTCCCCCTTTTCCTTCAACATAACGATGGTCATTACGGCCAAGCAGTTGTAATTTTGTTTCATCAGACTAGAGGACATTTCTCCAAAAAGTACAATCTTTGTCCCAATGTGCAGTTGCAAACCGTAGTCTGGCTTTTTTATGGCGGTTTTGGAGCAGTGGCTTCTTCCTTGCTGAGCCAACTTTCAGTTTATGTCAATATAGGACTAATTTTACTGTGGATATAGTTACTTTGTATCTGTTTCCTCCAGCATATTCACAAGGTTCTTTGCTGTTGTTCTGGGATTGATTTGCACTTTTTGCACCAAAGTAGGTCCATCTCTAGGAGACAGAACGTGTCTCTTTCCTGAGCAGTATGACAACTGCATGGTCCCATGGTGTTTATACTTGCGTTCTATTGTTTGTACAGATGAATGTGGTACCTTCAGACGTTTGGAAATTGCTCTCAAGGATGAACCACATTTGTGGAGGTCTACAATTTATTTCTGAGGTCTTAGCTGATTTCTTTTGATTTTCCCATGATGTCAAGCGAAGAGGCACTGAGTTTGAAGGTAGGCAAATCTGTCTGTATACAATTGTTAGAAAAATCACTTGTGTCATGCACACGGTAGATGTCCTAACCGACTGGCTAAAACAGTAGTTTGTTAATTAACAATACATTTGTAAATTGTTGAAAAACAAGTTTTAATGAGTCCAACCTAAGTGTATGTAAACTTCTGACTTAAACTGTATCTACTGCAGCCCTCATCCTCCACATACAACACCCGTTCTTCCAGTTACATTCTGGTAAAGGTCCTCAAAGCACACACATCCCTGCATCGCTCCTCTTTTCAGTTCGCTGCAGCTAGCGACTGGAACGAGCTGCAAGAAACACTCACATTTGATAGTTTTATATCAATCTCTTCATTCATCACCCTTTGTGCTGTTGTCTGTACCCAATAATGTTTGTACCATGTTTTGTGCTGCTACCATGTTGTGTTGCTGCCATGCTATGTTGTTGTCTTAGGTCTCTCTTTATGTAGTGTTGTGTTGACTCTCTTGTTGTGGAATGGGTTTTGTCCTATTTATTTATTTATTTATTTATTATTTTACCTTTATAAAAAATATATATATACACTGCTCAAAAAAATAAAGGGAACACTTAAACAACACAATGTAACTCCAAGTCAATCACACTTCTGTGAAATCAAACTGTCCACTTAGGAAACAACACTGATTGACAATACATTTCACATGCTGTTGTGCAAATGGAATAGACAACAGGTGGAAATTATAGGCAATTAGCAAGACACTCCCAATAAAGGAGTGGTTCTGCAGGTGATAACCACAGACCACTTCTCAGTTCCTATGCTTCCTGGCTGATGTTTTGGTCACTTTTGAATGCTGGCGGTGCTTTCATTCTTGTGGTAGCATGAGACGGATTCTACAACCCACACAAGTGGCTCAGGTAGTGCAGCTCATCCAGGATGGCACATCAATGCGAGCTGTGGCAAGAAGGTTTGCTGTGTCTGTCAGCGTAATGTCCAGAGCATGGAGGCGCTACCAGGAGACAGGCCAATACATCAGGAGACGTGGAGGGCAACAACCCAGCAGCAGGACCGCTACCTCTGCCTTTGTGCAAGGAGGAGCTCTGCCAGAGCCCTGCAAAATGACCTCCAGCAGGCCACAAATGTGCATGTATCTGCTCAAACGGTCAGAAACAGACTCCATGAGGGTGGTATGAGGGCCCGACGTCCACAGGTGGGGGTTGTTCTTACAGCCCAACACTGTGCAGGACGTTTGACATTTGCCAGAGAACACCAAGATTGGCAAATTCGCCACTGGCGCCCTGTGCTCTTCACAGATGAAAGCAGGTTCACACTGAGCACATGTGACAGACGTGACAGTCTGGAGACGCCGTGGAGAACGTTCTGCACCCTGCAACATCCTCCAGCATGACCGGTTTGGCGGTGGGTCAGTCATGGTGTGGGGTGGCATTTCTTTGGGGGGCCGCACAGCCCTCCATGTGCTCGCCAGAGGTAGCCTGACTGCCATTAGGTACCGAGATGAGATCCTCAGACCCCTTGTGAGACCATATGCTGGTGCGGTTGGCCCTGGGTTCCTCCTAATGCAAGACAATGCTAGACCTCATGTGGCTGGAGTGTGTCAGCAGTTCCTGCAAGAGGAAGGCATTGATGCTAAGGAATGGCCCGCCTGTTCCCCAGACCTGAATCCAATTGAGCACATCTGGGACATCATGTCTCGCTCCATCCACCAACGCCACATTGCACCACAGACTGTCCAGGAGTTGGCGGATGCTTTAGTCCAGGTCTGGGAGGAGATCCCTCAGGAGACCATCCGCCACCTCATCAGGAGCATGCCCAGGCGTTGTAGGGGGCCATACAGGCATGTGGAGGCCACACACACTACTGAGCCTCATTTTGACTTGTTTTAAGGACATTACATCAAAGTTGGATGAGCCTGTAGTGCGGTTTTCCACTTTAATTTTGAGTGTGACTCCAAATCCAGACCTTCAAGGGTTGATCATTTTGATTTCCGTTGATAGTTTGTCTGTTTTTGTTGTCAGCACATTCAACTATGTAAAGAAAAATGTATTTAATAAGAATATTTTATTCATTCAGATCTAGGATGTGTTATTTTAGTGTTCCCTTTATTTTTTTGAGCAGTGTATATATATTAAAATGTAATCCCAGACCCACGAGGCCTTTTGCCATTTGGTATGCTGTCATTGTAAACAATAATTTGTTCTTAACGGACTTGACTAGTTAAATAAATGTCAAATAAAATAAATGTCAAATAAAATAAACAATCTAATATTTGTTAAATATAGTACTGAATATACTGGCTACATTTATTTAAATGGACAGTTCTGTGAAATGTCTTGTGCAAGTATTAAATTGACACAATACTTGTTAGTGAAGGTGTTCGCTTGAGGTGACATGCAGGGATTTGTAGTTTTGTATGATATCTACTTTGATGCTAATTTGCATTTTCAAATCTGAGCCATATCTATTGATAAAAGTCACATTGTCCGAGAGATATTTACGTGGTTATCAAAATGTCACACCAGGGTAAGCCTACATGAAACAAAGCCCGTATTTTAAGTGTTTCTAAAATACCCTATGGGGAAAATGAATGGTGGAAAAATGATTGGAACCATTTCCCTATTTGACTGCTAGGTTTTATGGTTATTATGACACTTCCACTGTTGGGCTCTACGGGAGTAGTTGTCCACAAAGCGGTATGAGGGTTGTTGGCTTCAACCACTGGTATCCAATAGAGTAAATCTCAGTAAGACCAAATAATGGTGTTCCAAAAAAGGTCCAGTCACCAGGACCACAAATACAAATTCCATCTAGACACTGTTGCCCTAGAGCACACAAAAAACTATACATACCTTGGCCTAAACATCAGCGCCACAGGTAACTTCCACAAAGCTGTGAACGATCTGAGAGCCAAGGCAAGAAGGGCATTCTATGCCATCAAAAGAAACATAAATTTCAACATACCAATTAGGATTTTGCTAAAAATACTTGAATCAGTCATAGAGCCCATTGCCCTTTATGGTTGTGAGGTCTGGGGTCCGCTCACCAACCAAGACTTCACAAAATGGGACAAACACCAAATTGAGACTGCACGCAGAATTCTGCAAAAATATCCTCTGTGTACAACGTAAAACACCAAATAATGCATGCAGAGCAGAATTAGGCCGATACCCACTAATTATCAAAATCCAGAAAAGAGCCGTTAAATTCTACAACCACCTAAAAGGAAGCGATTCACAAACCTTCCATAACAAAGCAAACACCTACAGAGAGATGAACCTGGAGAAGAGTCCCCTAAGCAAGCTGGTCCTGGGGCTCTGTTCACAAACACACCCTACAGAGCCCCAGGACAACAGCACAATTAGACCCAACCAAATCATGAGAAAACAAAAAGATAATTACTTAACACATTGGAAAGAATTAACAAAAAAACAGAGCAAACTAGAATGCTATTTGGCCCTACACAGAGAGTACACAGCGGCAGAATACCTGACCACTGTGACTGACCCAAAATTAAGGAAAGCTTTGACTATGTACAGACTCAGTGAGCATAGCCTTGCTATTGAGAAAGGACGCCGTAGGCAGACATGGCTCTCAAGAGAAGACAGGCTATGTGCTCACTGCCCACAAAATGAGGTGGAAACTGAGCTGCACTTCCTAACCTCCTGCCCAATGTATGACCATATTAGAGAGACATATTTCCCCCAGATTACACAGATCCACAAAGAATTCGAAAACAAATCCAATTTTGAAAAACTCCCATATCTTTTGGGTGAAATTCCACAGTGTGCCATCACAGCAGCAAGATTTGTGACCTATTGCCACGAGAAAAGGGCAACCAGTGAAGAACAAACACCATTGTAAACACAACCCATATTTATGCTTATTCATTTTATCTTGTGTCATTTAACTATTTGTACATTGTATATATATATATATATATAATATGACATTTGTAATGTCTTTACTGTTTTTAAACTTCTGTATGTGTAATGTTTACTGTTAATTTTTGTTGTTTTTCACTTTATATATTCACTTTGTATGTTGTCTACCTCACTTGCTTTGGCAATGTTAACACATGTTTCCCATGCCAATAAAGCCCTTGAATTGAATTGAGATGCTGTCGTGTAAATAAGAATGAATAGTGACGCCCGCGGAACCTCTCACTCTAGCATTTTGACTGGTAAACTCATGGGTACACTCGCAATGGCTGTTTGGTATTGTGATGTAATGTAGAATGTTAATTCAAATTAGGCTAGCTGATGTGTCTCATGCAATTTTTGTAATGTCATTTGAGTTTATTTAACTTCCAGCTTTGTTCCTATGGGTACACTTGCAATGGCTGCCAGTCCCCCATTATGCAGTCATCGACTTGAATAGGGACGTCCGTTCTATTCATTCTCATTTCTATGGATGCTATGCTACTCATAGAAATAAGAATGAATAGAACGTGCTTGGAAGCTCTAACCCTGGCAATTAAACTGGTAAACTCATGGGTACACTCGCAATTACTGCAATAATCAACTGATGCTGGATTGCCATGGTAATGTAGAATGTTCATTCAAATGATGCGGCTCATGCAATGGAATGTATTTTTTGTAAACTCAGTTGAGTTGACCTGAGGGTGCAGAGCACCCGATGACAGAGCACTCTCGTCTGAGTGTGCTAAAAAGCGCAGAATAATCGATTAATTTACGAACGCTCAACACCTGTTGAAAATGTCCGGTGTCAGTAAACGTCGGCAAAAAAAAGCATTAAATTGTTGTCAGCAGTTAGTCACCAGCCTAATCAGCTCTGCTAGGTAGGGCGAGTAAAATGATCAGAGTGAGGTGTTCTCTCATTTGTGTCTGGATGTAGCTAGCACGTTAGCCAATTTGCTTGGGTGCCGTTGTGACGCCAGAACGCTTGGATCAACTCACTCCCCGGACAGAGCGTCCAGTGTGCGCTCCGAGAGCGACACGCTCCAAATTTACGAACGCCCAGCTCTGGCACTCTATATTTAATTTATAAAAACACCCTTAACAAAGCACAGGACAGATTGAAGGGTACACATCCTGCTTTTACTTCTTGGCATGGGTACGCTCAAAATGGCTGCCAGTCCACCCATTATGCCATCATTGACTTGAATGGAGACACCCTTTCTATTAATTTTTATTTATATGATGCTACTAGCCTCGTGACTCCCGAGTGGCGCAGCGGTCTAATGCACTGCATATCAATGCTAGAGACCCTGGTTCGATTCCAGGCTGTATCACAACCGGCCGTGATTGGGAGTCCCATACGGCGGTGCACAATTGGCCCAGAGTCGTTACGGTTTGGTCGTGGTACACTGTCATTGACTTTACAAAAACTTCCTTGGTGGGCGAAACAACGAAAAAACGCCACCTGCCGAAGGGAGATAAGATTTCCCCCCTCTTTCCTCCTCTTCCTCTCTGAACAGAAACGTAACAAAACCAAAATACATCATGGTACTTGTAGTCAATTTGAAGCTAAATACACAACTAATTTATCAAACGTTATTGAAGCAGGCATAGTTACGCAATAAGATAATTAGTCTTGCTTAGTATTTTTAAATTATGGTATGCAGTGGCTGAAAGAATACTCAGTTGTCATACTTGAGTAAAAGTAAAGACACCTTCATGCAAAATGAGTCAAGTGAAAGTCTAAAAGCATTTGGTTTTAAATATACTTAAGTATCAAAAGTAAATAGAATTGCTAAAATGTACTTAAGTATTGAAAGTAAAAGTATAAATAATTTCAAATTCCATATATTAAGCAAACCAGATGGCACAATTTTATTTTTATATTAACTGATAGCCAGGGGCACACTCCAACACATAAATAATTTACTAACAAAGCATGTGTGATTAGCGAGTCCGCCATATCAGAGGCAGTAGGGATGAGCAGGTATGTTCTCTTGATAAGTTTGTGAATTGAAAAGTTTTCATGTTAAAATGTAACAAGTACTTTTGGGTGTCATGGAAAATGTATTTAGTAAAAAGTACATTATTTTCTTTAGGAATGTAGTGAAGTAAAAGTTGCCAAAAATATAAATGCCCCAAAACACTAAAGTAGTACTTCATTTTTACTTGAGGACTTTACACCACTGGTATGTGCATGGTTTGGACTGTAACCAAAAGATCAACTCTAATACAACAAAGCGCAGTTTAGAAACCACATGTACCACAATCCATTGCGAACTAGGTTTCGCAACAGAAAAAAACAACCGCTTCCGTGTTGTTATTCTGGCAAATATTTAGCTTGTAATACGTGAGACAAAGCGCAATTGCTAGCCAGTTAATTTGGAATTTAACCATAATGGTTTTATAAGATCAATACATAGTGTAGTTTTATTCGCCAGAATGTCGTTGCTACAAGGCTCAAAGAAAAAGGACAAGCGTATTTTGTCCGGTACCTGCCCAGACCCGAAATGCCAGGCGAGGCTATTCTTCCCTGCTTACGGCTCGATCAGCATTGAATGCACTGAATGTGGCCAACGCCACGAACAGAATAATCTTTTAAACGTGGAAGAAGTAACTGATCCAGACGTTGTACTGCACAATTTGTTAAGAAATGCCCTACTCGGTGTCACTGGAGCCCCAAAGAAGGGAACCGAGCTGGTGAAAGTGATGGGGCTTTCCAACTACCATTGCAAGCTCCTCTCTCCTATTCTCACAAGGTATGGAATGGATAAGCAGACGGGAAAAGCGAAACTGCTGAGGGAAATGAATCAAGGAGAGATGTTCGACTGCTCACTTCTAGGTGATCGGGCGTTTCTAATCGAACATGAGCATGTATCTACAGTTGGCTATGGCAAGGACAGATCCGGGAGCCTGATATACCTCCACGACACTTTGGAGGAGATTAAGAAAGCTAACAGCAACAAAGAATGCATAATACCTGTTCATGTGGATGGAGATGGACATTGCCTTGTTCATGCTGTGTCCAGGGCCCTGGTAGGCAGAGAACTGTTCTGGCATGCCTTAAGAGAGAATTTGAAACAGAATTTCAAGCTAAATCTGGATCGCTACAAGGCACTCTTTCAGGATTTTATTGATGCGGCTGAATGGGAAGACATCATCAACGAATGTGACCCCCTTTTTATCCCACCGGAGGGTGTGCCACTGGGACTTCGAAACATTCACATATTTGGCTTGGCTAATGTGCTGCACCGCCCCATAATCTTGTTAGATTCACTGAGTGGAATGAGGAGCTCTGGGGATTACTCTGCAACTTTTCTCCCTGGGCTTGTACCGGAAGAGCAGTGCAAGGGAAAAGATGGGAAGTTCAACAAGCCTATATGTATCGCCTGGAGTAGCTCTGGGCGTAACCACTACATCCCTCTTGTCGGAATAAAAAACACCCTCCTCCCCAAGCTGCCGCCCAGGCTTCTCCCCAAAGCTTGGGGGGTCCCACAGGAGCTCATCAGGAAGTACATTAATTTGGAACAAGACGGGAGCTGCGTCATCGCGGGAGACCGGAGCTTACAAGACAAGTATGTGATGAGACTGGTCAATGCCATGGAGGAGATCTTCATGGAGAAGCATGGAATCCACCCCTCCCTGGTGGCAGACGTGCATCAGTACGTTTACAGACGGACCGGTATGATCGGCGTCCAACCCGAAGAGGTGACGGAGGCTGCCAGGAAATCAGTCATGGAAAACCGGCTTCACCGCTGTCTGATCTGCAATGCACTCTCTGAGCTTCATGTTCTACCTGAGTGGCTGGCTCCAGGTGGTAAGCTCTACAACCTAGCTAAATCCACCCACGGGCAGCTCAGACCCGACAAGAACTACAGTTTTCCGTTGAACAATGTGGTCTGCTCTTACAACCCAGAGAAAGACATCCTCATTCCTGACTACAAACTAAGCACCTTGAACACCTGCAACTGGTGCCACGGCACCTCAGTGCGCCACATCCATGGCAACGGCTCTGTGGTGTACTTAGATGGAGACAGAACCAACACCCGCTCCCAGGGGGGAAAGTGCGGCTGTGGCTTCAAGCACTACTGGGAGGGAAAGGAGTATGACAATCTGCCAGAAGCTTTCCCCATCACTCTGGAGTGGGGTGGGCGTGTCGTGCGGGAGACAGTGTACTGGTTCCAGTATGAAGTTGAGGTGACCCTGAACAGCAACGTCTATGATGTTGCCATGAAACTGGTTACCAAGCATTTCCCTGGGGAGTTTGGGAGTGAACTCCTAGTGCAGAAAGTGGTGAACACCATTTTGCATCACACTGCCAAGAAGAACCCAGATGAGTATAACCCAGTCTCCATTGACGGTGCGCATGCTCAGAGACTCACAGACGTGGTGGAAATCCAGCAGGCCGTTGACACACAGCCACCGACTAAGATCATACTAACTGGGCAGAAATCAAAGACCATTCACAAAGAGGAGCTGACCATGAGTAAAGCAGAGCGGAGCCTTCAGCAGAGCATCAGCGAACAGGCCCTAGTGACCCAGAAAAGGAGGACAGATCGACTGAAGCAGGAGCAGAAGGGAGTCCAGGGACATGGGCGGCCGTCCTCTCCGAGTGCTACTCAGGAACCTTCCTCATCCGCTCCAGCCACGCCCACCAAATCTTCCTTCTCTCCAACTTCCAGTAAGGAGAAGAAGATCCGTGTCACCACTAGCGACGGGCGGCAGGCCATGCTCACTCTACAGGCTCAAACCACCTTTTCTGAGCTCCAGAGGAGCATTGCGAATGAGTTCCTTGTGTCTCCAGCCCAGCAATGTATTCGACATGGGTTTCCCCCCAAAGAACTTTTACCTCCCAAGGATGGAGAGGAGAATGAGCCTGTGGCTCTCCAACATGGGGACAGGGTGACTGTGGAGATCCTGAGAGGTCCAGAGGATCACAAGGTTTCCACCCCAAGTGCTTCCAGTTCCCATTCATCCCTGCATTCACTCCACTCTGTGAAGTCTGGTGATACAGTGACTTCCAGCAGAATGAATACTAGCAGAGAGCTTCAGGAGAACATTGACCTTGAGATGTCCTCCCTCTGTCTCCTAGCAACCTTAATGGGTAAGCAAGGGGAAGGGTGGGAAAATAGTTTCTTATCCAAATCAATAGGAATCTTTACTTTATATAATTATTTACTGTTAAAAAAAGACAATCTAGCAACATGTGACATACCTGTTTGAGTTATGCAGAAAACAGCTGTGATATCATTACAAAATGTAAAAAATGACTTGCTGCAGAGGGAGAACCAGTTTGTTGATACACCTTTAAGACTTTAGTACCAGGCATGCCTTAGATCATCCCTTCAGTAAATATAGGGCAAGAAACAGAATGTGATGGGTTTGAGAGGCTAGTAACTGATAGGCCTATAGGCTTTACAGACGGTAGCTTTACACAGCATACGGGCATGATGTTCTTGGATTGGTTACAAGAAGCAGGATGAATGATAGTGCTACAGGTATTGAGTGACTGGTGGGCTTACCAGGGATGGATCAAGGCCTAATCTTTGGGGATAATTACTTTTTTCCACTTGAAATAATTATAATCTACTCAAGTGCTTTTTCTGTACATCAGCGACGTGGCTTTTGGAATTCATTGAAATGCATGCAGCAGCACTCTCGGAGAGGAGAGTGCAGACTGTATGAAAGTGCTGATGTGGTCATCTCCACTCCTTCACCTAACAGAGTCTGAGTTCCAGTCTCTGGACACTCTTCAGCCTTCACCGTCTTACTAGCATATTGCAATGCAATCTTATCTGGCCTGTAATATTAGGACCAGTAATATTAGGGCCAGTAATGTAAGTTGGAATAGAGCCTCGGTAATTGCAAAGGGTGGCAAGGCAAATGACAAGGAAACCTATTTTTACTACATAATTAGGATTTTTATCTGAGGAAAACCACACGATAGCATGTATTCTATTAATTTCTATTCTATTTCGCATGCTAATTGCAGTATTTTTCATTCCTACGCAGGGGAAGATGTCTGGTCATATGCAAAAAAACTGCCTCACTTATTCCAGCAAGGTGGAGTTTTCTTCAACATTGTGAAGAAAGATATGGGTAGGTAAACATGTTTTCTGTTATTGTGCTCTTTGCATTTTGCATAACTTAAATGACAACTACAGTATATATTTTTTATATTCAACATTTGCATGTGATATGTACTGATCTGTGTTTGACTACCTATAATGGCTCTTGTCTCGTCTGCAGGCCTGATGGATGGCAAGCACTGCACCCTCCCACACTTGACTGGAAAGACGTTTGTGTACAACGCAGCAGAGGAGTGTCTGGAGCTGTGTGTGGATGCAGCGGGACACTTCCCCGTGGGCCCTGACGTGGAGGACCTCGTCAAGGAGGCCCTGTTGCAGCTCCGCTCTGAGGCTGCCTCCAGGAGTCGGGAGGGAAGCCCCTCTCACAGCCTGCTGAGGCTCGGAAGTGGAGGTGTGGTGCGCAAGAAGGAGCAGCTCCAGAGTGTCAACGCCTTCCAAGGTAAGGGCCACTCCCTGGGCAGCGCCCCAGGCGGCTCTCCCCCTGAACACAAGCCCATCACCCGCCAGCACAGCAGCGGGGTGGACCTGAGCACCAGCGTCTCAAAGGGACCTGACCTCTCTGACATCTCAGAAGATGCAACCAAGGAGCTGGTGCGCATGGCTCCTGGTTTCGTCACCATGAAAGACAGCCGACACCTAGACCCTAGTATGATCGAAGAACAGAGGAAAAAACTACAGGAGATGGTCTCATCCATTCAAGCCTCCATGGACAGGCACCTGAGGGAGCAGAGCAATGCAGGGGCAGGCACTGGGGGCCCTGCAGAGAGGACAAGTGGGGCTACGATGAGTGCTTCCCAATCTACCCCAGGGGTAGGTGAACAGGAAGCCTCTTCTATGGACGTATCTACTGCTGGTGCTCATGGCACACCAGTGAAGGCAGGGAACAAGCCTGATGGAAAGGATGCAGGGTCAGAGGAGCTGGAGGAAATGGATAGCCAGGATGCAGAGCATACCAACGCCCTGGAGCCGATGGATCATTCCTGATGGGCAAAAGGCCCTAAATGTCTGGTTGACATTTAGTATGTGAATGCTTCAGGTTGTATCAAAGCTTTGGTATTCATTGTGTTTTGTTGTCTTTAATGCATGATTGCCAGAGGTTGACCGTTACTGCCTTTGGTGACAGACTAATGTTATTATACAGAAACATGCACCAAGCTCCAAGGAGCAAAGCTGGTTTTCATGCTTGAAATGCATTCCTGTAGATGCCCCCCATGTCTTAAGACAAGAGGTAGTAGAACAGCTTGAGCTGATGAGATCCCATCCCACGCCAGTATTGTAATGTCCGCAAACATCTGCTTCAGCAAAGTGCACACTGTAAATGTAACGAGGACCATCATCACATTTTCTGATTTACCAAAATATTTGCTATAAACAAGTGACATTTTCCAAATTTAGTTTTTTTTTTTCTTGAACTTTGCTCTCTATGTGAATGTTTGCTGTCTTAATTCCTGAAGGAAGGAGTCACATGCCCTTATGATAAGCTAATGTATCGACTGATGTTTGTTGTCGGAAAACCCTGTGATCTTTTTTTAGTTTGTATTTGGGCCATTTTGTAAGAATTGAAAGATTCTGTTTAAAATGATCATTTAAATGTGAGTGCCATTTGAAAGAAAGTGTAGCACTGTTCTGAATATAACCAATTGATTGGTGGAATTTAGAGATTGACATTGAAGTGTGCACTGATTGGGGGAAATGCCTGTTGATTCTTTTGGGTTCAAGGCTACTTACTGATGTTTGAAGAGTAATTTATGTTACTTTTGAGATTTCTCATAAAACCCAAACGAGTGGCCCAAGTTAAGTGTGCTGCGCAAATGCTGAACTACTTGATGTGGTGCTGTATTCTGTTGGAAGGGCTGGCATAACATACTACACACACCTGGGAGTATATTCCATTACTTGTATGCAATTTCCTTTAGTGAAAGATGGAATGCAGTGCAGGATTATTAATTTTTGAAATACTTTAGAATTGTGTAAGACTTGATTTGTGAATTTTCCAGGTTTACAGATGATCTTTTTAGGAATGATAGATCAATTCAAGAATAGCAGATCATTATTTTTCCATGATCTGCCTGCAGTTTTTGTTGTTTTGTAAACATGCAATGCTGGCATTTTATTATTCAATCTAATACATGTATGTTTGCACTTGAATGTTGTTATGCAGGGGTGTGTTGAACCCTGTAGGCTCCCTTTAGTGTTCTTACCATTCATTAGGATATAAACTTGGGATGAACCAACCATAGAAATATAATGATTCATTCTAATTGAATGGAAACCACAATTAGTTGGTATTACTAAGAATTGTTATGTATGTCTAGTTACTTTATGGCTATTCAGCTCTAGGATTTCAACACAACATCCACAATTTGATTTACTCAGAAGAGAACTTGAACAATGGGATATTTTTAAGTGCTGTGAACATTTATGTTGCCGATTGTGACATGAGATGTCTGATCTTTTGGTGCAGAATGTGATGAAATCCTTGAAAGAGATTTCATGGAGGTTGTACATTTTGATATCTCATAAACAAAGTACTACATCTCTCAGTGGTGTGAAGTATATTTCCAATTGGTTGTTCAGCCAATCCAGTTGATTGTAAACTTATAGGCAAACCATGTAGTACCATGTTGCATTCAGATCAGTTTTGTGGCATTCAATTCCTCTCGTGACATTATCAAATTTAACTTTTGGTTTGTTTGTTGGAATTTCAACCAAAAAATGAGTTGGGGTGTTTTATAGGCCCTCACATTGGAAGGCAGAGGCCTCACTGTTAACTAATTTAAGTGGCCATTGAGATAAAGGCATGGGCCACATTGAGTTTACACTTTTGTTGCCAACCCAGATTTTGGAGTATTCCAAATCACCTTGTTGTTCTAGAATGACATGGTAACTTTGGATGCTGCCATTATCAGCTTATGGCCTTATATCCTTGAGTCTTACTGAGTCTTGGCCTGACTTCTGGACAAGGTTTCTTATTATGGCAAAAAGCAGTACCTGCCTAAAAAAAAACATTAATTACAGGTCATTTTTTAAAGAGCTCCACAGCTTTTCTTTCTAGTGAGCAAAATGTTAAACTTAGCACTTTCATAAAAATAGGGAATATTAGAATAAAACATATACTAGATATACTCAAATATAGATATTGTCAGTCCAAGGGAACATTTAAAGGAAATATTAAATTCAGACAACACTGTTTTGACAAACTTGAAGTTTGTTTCTTTGTGACTGCTGTACTAATTATATGTATTGTATGCCAGTTGTATTATAATAGTATATATTGTAGTATACTTTGATTGTACAGAAACTCAAGTTCTTTCATTTTTTGTTAACTTTTTTTCTTGTTTGCTAATAAAAGATTGAAGATACCATGGCTACAACATTGCTGTTTGCATGTGTGATGACTTTTCAACCAAACAATAAAGTAATTTCTTCACAATGTTGTATTGTGGTCACTAATACTTCCTTAACTACTTGCCATTGAATTCACTTACAATTATGATTATTTTTTAAATGAATCATGTAGACCCACTTGATCAATAGCATATGTTTGGTCCCATCTTGAAGTTTGCCTCTTATCAAAAGTTTGCTGTCCTATCAAATTGTATTTATCACGTGCACATGATACCACAGGTGTAAACAGTACAGTGAAATGCTTACTTACAAGCTCTTCCTCAACAAAGCTGTGTTCAATATCAAAGGTAAAGAAATAGAACATTCTAGGTCAGATCAAATGAAAACACACAATGTATTCTATATACAAGGTCAGTACCATATCAATGTGCAGGGATATAGTGGTAGTTGAGGTAGATCTGTACATGTAGGCAGAGGTAAAGGTGACTGGACAGCAGGGTAAATAACAATAAATAGTAGCAGCAGGGTATGGAGAATGTGTGTGTGCAGGGTTGTCGGTGTGAGTGTGCACTGTCTGTCTACTTGACGGGTATATCTTCTTTTCACCAGGGATGGGTCACTGCATTGTGGCGTACAAACATGAATGTGACAGAATATACAGTATATTAGACTAATGACAGACAATTATGAATTCAAGCGTCTCTGTTATCTGTCGTCCACCAGATGGTAGCATTGCTTCAACTTTGAAATATCAGAAACTTTCCACGTTCCATCTATCCCATGTCATAATGTAATTGTAAGATTTTTATGAATGACTTGGTGACCAACAGCCCAGTTAAAAATGTAGGTGTTGTCGTGGGCTTTGTAAAATACCTGGCTGGCTGAAAATTATTTTGGTATATTTGACAATGGGAAGAGAGTGCGTGTGGCAGCGGATCCGAGCACCTCTCGAAGGGGGTGGGCGCGAGAATCGGTGGTATATACACATTTCTGAATAAGTGTCCCGTAAAGAGACAGTACTAGCTACCAGTATCTTTCCTACCATGGAGCTGTCAAAAGGAGATGTGATGTGAGTAGCAAGATGAAGACATTAGCTAGCTGGAAACAGAATACAGAATCGTTTTTGATCATCAGTCACAAACTCAACCTCATGAATAACCCAAAATAATTGTATTCACTCAGCTAGCAAAGTGTATAGTAACTAGCTGTCTTGTTTTAGCTAGATAGCCAGACAGATTAGTTATCTACTGTAGCTAACCTTCTAGCTAACTTACTAGTTTATTGCTAACTAGCTACATTTATTGAAGACTTCATAGCTAGTTTAACTGATCTCTTATTTCAGAAAACTACATTTAATCAATATAATACGATGCTTCTTGTAGGCTTTCTCCATAAATAAAACAACTTGAACAGGAGACAGTATGGCCAGATGCAGCAGAAGAAGTCGATACTTTTGGTATGTTTGAAGTGTTTGTTGTCGCCTGTGAACATTATTATCATCTCCTGGCTTGTAATATTAACCTTATTGGTCTTTCCTTTCTCATGGATGTTGGGGATGCCCATGGCTGCATTGAGGTGATGTCCCAAGAAGCCTTTACAGAAAGTCGAGGGAAGAGGTAATACCTGCCCTGACTGAGTTGTCTTAACAGAAGACAGTCAACTCCTGAGAAAAGAGTATTTAATGCAGTGGCGACATGTCATTCAGGGCAGATCACCTGTTTTGATCCGCACCTATTTAGCTAAAAATTATTCTTATTTTGCCTGTTTTGCATGTTATTTTGGCATTAATACGTGTCACATCAGTTTGCAAACAATATTTTTTTAAATCTAGGGGAAAAAAATCACTGAGTTAATTAAGCCGCATACAAACTTGGTCTCATTTTTGCTTTCTTGAGTAAAGCAGTTCCAAAATGTTTCAGCCTAGCTCAGTGCCTTCTGTGATGTTTGGGCAGCCAGTGGAAAATAAGGAGCGTAGTGGTTGGTCATTTTCTCTAGTTGCACCGTGATTGGCTCAGTGTTCTGTCACTCATGGGGACGCAATGTCACCGCAAAATCTACAGGTAGAGCTAGAAAGTTTAAGCCCCTTGGGTGCTGCAATAGAGTTACATTAGAAGTGCCCATCCAAGAAGGCTCAAGGTCATTGACCACATTACATCTACAGTAGCTTTGAATGGACTGATCATGTCAACATCATACTTTCAAAATCTTAGCTAGCAAGCTAGCAGTCATCATGAATCAAGTCAACAATCTACTGGCAAATCCTTTTTAATCCTTGTCATATGAAGAGAAATAATGAAGATACATTTTTTAAACTAGGGAAGTCAGTTAAGAACAAATTATTATATTTACAATGACGATCTACACCAGCCAAACCCGGACAATGCTGGGCCAATTGTGCGCCGCCCTATGGGATTCCCAATCACAGCTGGTTGTGATACAGCCTGGATTCGAACCAGGGTGTCTATAGTTACACCTCTAGCACTGAGATGCAGTGCCTTAGACCGCTGCGCCACTCAGGAGCCAAAAATCCTGAGAATGCCAGACTTTGATGACACCTTCCTGTTCAAGTGAGCACAGCACAACAAGGTGAGTCCAAAAGTGTCCCGTATGCTTTTGCATAAATTAGCTAAGAAAGTAATACTAAGTGTATGTTGTGTAGTATGCTGTTAGTAGCCCATGTGCCTCACCCTAATAATTTGGTCCATTTTCCCCTCATAATTTATGGCTTGGTGGTGCACATGTAGCCTGTAGCCTGTTTTAGAAAAATGTAATCATTTAATATTGTAAGAGCTTTTATTGTCTGCTTATATGCCCCCTTTATTTATCCTACGGTTCTGACATGGTGTACAGGGAGAATACTGTAAGAACATCCCATGTTCTGAATTCTGTTGCTGTACATTTCAAAAGAGCTGACCAAATAGTTATATTGACTACGTCCGTCCTAGGTCGATCATTAATGTCTTAATCAAAATTACAGATTGCCTCTTATCCGCTCGTCGCCCCCTTATGCCATAGTTTGTACATCTCAATTGTCAATAGAAACCATATTTGTTTAAGCAAGTCAGCCATACCAGCTGTTTCGCTGCCAGACAAGGCTCCGATGATAGCCAGGTGTAACAGTGGTCAAGGACTGTTGGGACAGCTTTATGTAGGCTTTATGTAGGCCTAACAGTTTGTCGGCACCGTTTGTCACCCTGCAATTAATGTATTGTTTAGTGTTGAGTTGTGTAGTGTAGTGGCTTTGTTGGCGTGCATCAAAAACATTTTCTCCCCATCTTCACTACTACTGCATCAATATGTTTTGACCATGACCATTTACAATCTCGGGATACTCCAAGCAGTTTAGTCATCTCAACTTGCTCAATTTACACATGATTTATTACAAGATTTAGTTGAAGTTTAGGGTTTAGTGAGTGGTTTGTTCCAAATACAATGCTTTAAGTTTTAGAAATATATAGGGCTAACTTATTCCTTGCCACTCACTCTGAAACTAACTGCAGCTCTTTGTTGAGTGTTGCAGTAATTTCAGTCGCTGTAGTAGCTGACGTGTATAGTGTTGAGTCATCCGCATACATAGACACTCTGGCTTTACTCAAAGTCAGTGGCATATCGTTAGTAAAAATTGAAAAAGCAAGGGGCCTAAACAGCTACCCTGGGGAATTCCGGATTCTAACTGGATTATATTTGAGAGGCTTCCATTAAAGAACACCTTCTGTGTTCTGTTAGACAAGTAAATCCACATTATATCAGGGGGTGTAAAGCCATAACACATCTCAGTGTCAGCATCGATGGCAAAAGGTGCTCAACCCAGAGACGGGGCCATGGACCAAGGAGGAAGATGAGAGGGTGAAGACAGTTTCTATTCTGTGTGTTCTGCCTACCAAATAGGTTCATCACATGCTAAATTCACACGCCGTGTGTAAATGTATCTGTGCACAGGTATGGCCCCAAGCAATGGTCCATCATTACCAAGCATCTGCACGGGCGTATCGGCAAGCAGTGCCGGGAGCGCTGGCACAACCACCTTAACCGGACTCAGGAGGAGGACCAGATCATATACGCTGCTCACAAACGTATCTGGAACCTCTGGACCGAGGAATCTAAGCTGCTGCCTGGCAGGTAATAACACTCTTATAAGTTAGAGCACTGTTATAATAAGCTATAACACTCTGTATACGTCCCAAGTGGCACCCTATTCTCTATATAGTGCACAAATTTGGACCAGAGCCCTATGGGGATCTGGTCAAAAGTAGTGCACAATGTAGGGAACAGGGTACTATTTTGGACGCAGTCTCTGATATGCAGTCAATCTCATGATTAATAGGCCGTCATTGTAAATAAGAATTTTGATTTGCCTTGTTAAAAAAAAAAGATTGATCAAAATATTTTATTTGTCTGAAATGCAGAGATATATAACAAATAACAATCAATATAACTTTAACAATATAGAACATAATATTGTTCTTATTCAATTTCTTTGGTCTGAATCCCCCCATAGGAGAGACAACTCTATTAGAATCACTGGAACTCCACCATGCGTAGGAAGGTGGAGCACGAGGTCTACCTGCAGGATGTCACGACACAGATCGACAAGACCAAGGCTCCCATCAAGAGAAGGACCAAGTCCTCCTGCTCCTCTAGGGACTCCTGCGGAGCCAGAATCATTATGCCATGATTATCCCCACAAAGGTGATCACTGAGCACCCATCTATGGTTTCTACCAGTCAGCACAATCAACTAGACTGAACAATAGCCAAGTGTTTGAATTGAAAATCACCATTGAAATCAGGATGAAATCAATCCCAAACTGTTTGTTGATTTTATGACACTGTTTTTTTTTGTGTATGTTTTGGTAGATTTCAGGATATTCCCTTGGCTTGTTGGATGGCCAGTATATGGAAAGTGTTCCTGAAACTGATTACTTTGTCCCAGTGAGTGTCCCATCTCTGCACTCACTTAGCTTAGCTTAACCATGTTGCAAGTGAACCCCTCCCCTACCACCATCGTACAGTAGCTCCTATGTAATTCAGTAAGAGAGGAATAAGACTTGTAAATGAGAAAATTAGCTGTTCTTTTCCTGACCAATCTCTCCTAGGCTGCATGTACCCCCGGAGTCATTCACTGACCAATAAAGAGCAGAGAATTAAGGAACTCAAGCAGCTCCTTATGGCATCTGAGAGCAAAGTCGGGAATCGGGCAGCTTCCTGTGTAAGACAGAAGAACCCTTGTATGTGTAGTCAATAGTGTAGTACGCTCTAGAACACATCCTTATCACCCTTCCCACCAGCTCCTCATCCTCCATCTTACTCACCTCCGGTTAACTGCCCCTCCTAGCTGCTACCAACCTGTCCTTCCCTGCTTCATACTGTAGTATCTAGCAGTGAGTCATCATTAACAGCTTCTCATAGTAGCAGTGACTGTTCATCATCTGTTTCTGCTCTTGCCAACTCCATTGCTGTCATTGTCAAACCAAACATAATCTCTGTTAACCGAGAGGTAAAATCATGCGTAATTTGGTCAGCTGCGTGATTAATTTCTAAATTAGAAATTGAGCATTCCGGCAAAAAATTTGCAACCCTCGCAAAAGGAAACTCTCAGCCAAAGCCCCCCCTTACCATCCGTGTGGGCACACACACAAAGCACTTGAGGCGAAGCAGTTTAAGCACCGCCTTTGGGTCAATCCTGATCCCATTCAGTCCTGGCAGATTCTTTCGGTCTACTGTACACGCAGAATCTGCCCATGGGAGATTAAGCCAAACATGACAATTTTTGTATTTGTATTTATTATGGATCCCCATTTGCTGCTGTCAATGCAACAGCTACTCTCTTGGCATGACAGGTGCATGAGGAGTTGGCAAGGGCAGAATCATACTGGCACCCAGGCTAGCTGTTCAAAACACCTGTGAGGCCTCTTTGGATAGAAGTGGACCTCTTATGAAAATCTAGTAGATTTTCACTTCTGTGCAAAAATGCACAGTACATGGTAAAGTTTTGGAATTTAACTGAGGCACCTGCTCCTGCTCATGTCTACCCGTAGTCTCATTATATTTACATTGGTAAATGTACTTATCCTGTTTAGGGCTAAGAGTTTTTCCAGATTATTTCATCTGGGAAACTCCTGGCCCTCACATCCCTACGTTCAAGCGTTCATAGCGACGTCGCTTTTTGATCCTTTGATGTGGGCTCCTCCTATCATTGTGAAGCAGATTTCACCAAGCGTTGGATAGTTCACCCACTAATAGGGAACGTGAGCTGGGATTAGACCGTCGTGAGACTGGTTTGTTTTACCCTTTCTGGTTCTAACCTTCGTCTAGCTCTGGTCCAGGGCATTACGTACGGCTTGCTTACGCTGAGCCTTCAGCATCAGCAAGCTGCATGTAACACCCTGGACCAGAGCTAACCTCTCCCTGACCTCTCGCATGACACTAACTAGGACTTGGCAAGAGAGCACAAACAGATCTGGGACCAAGCTAGCTAAAAGTCACTCAGATAATTTTTACCCAGATGTATAATACTACTAGGCAATCTTACTGTAGGTAGAAAACATCAGATTTCCTACTTCTATTTTTACACAAAACAACCACCTGTATTTTTTATTTGTCTGTTTTTGCTTAGAGGTTAATAGGAAAATTACATGACCACATGTAGCCAATGAACCATACTGGTACTTACATACTGGTGTAACGTCTGCTTCCAACTCACACTCTCAAACACAGATCCCCTGAACGCAGCTCACTCTCCAGATCCCAATCACCTAAATTCTGATCACCTGTTCACACACCTCTATGTCATTTACATACTGTATTTAGTTCAGTTCATTGCACCCCATCATTGTGAGGTATTGTTTGTTTTTTTGTATACATTCTATTCGGAGCTCTGTTTATTTCTGTTTTAGTCCTCCTGTGTAGCGTAGTTTTTTGGAAATCCTCACTGATATTAATTGTTAACACTTAACCAGTGAATCATGTTTGATACTGAATGTATAGTTTTCAAAACGTATATTGAAATTGACTGTTACTACTATGCAGACTGTTAAATATTTCCTAATTATTTTCAATTGGACAATAGCTTGTGTATCTATCGTGTCTCCCTAGAGATGAAAGCATTGCAACATTCACAGAGCACATTATGTCCCATATTCACTATCTGCTCTATATTTTTACGAACACATTTTACAGCATTCCACCTCAGCTGTCGATACAAAAGCAAATTGCACTTATTGTTTTTAAGATGTGTGTATTTCTTTAGATGGCGCATGCATATTTTGTTATAATTTAATGTTGTTATTAACCAGAAGTAAAGTTGATGGAGGTGATTGTTTTTGCTGCTACATAGACAGCAGAGACACCCACTTATCAGAGGGTCAGAAGCCACTGGAGGAACACTGTCTGAGATATCCTTTAATTTGAATTGTGGAAGTTGGTTGTTAAATAACTTGCTCTATGGGTGTCCAAAGAGCAAGGTTTATGTTTATGAAAGGTACACTGATGCAGTGTAGAAATGTAAATTGCTTACTTTCTTAGCAAGGTTTTTTAAACATGGATTAAACATGGACCCAGCACCTCTCCTACTGGAATCCCCTGCCCTGAGGTCGAGCCGAACAGCAGAGGGGCTAATGATCTTAGAGTGGGGGAGAGAGGTCTCGGCTTCTGGCGGTGTAGCCGTGGGGCTATAGCGGCGTGCCGGTGCATCTGGCTTGACCTTCTTGGATACCGGTTGATGCCTGGACCTTACTGAACCCCTCCCGGAGGTCCTGGTACACCGCGGGCTGGCGGGGAGAGGTCCGGGGCAATTCCCAAGCCCCCAGGAAGATGTCCTGGGACAGGCAGAGCTGACTTCAGGCAATGCGTGTGGCAGGATGGGCTCCAGCCCATGATGGCACCAGTAGCTCAGTCAATAGAGGGATTGTGTTGCTGGAGCCAAGAGAATCCCAATACCACGGGAACCTGTGGATACTTAACTAGCAGGAATTTGATCATCTCGCTGTGGTTCCCTGACACTCGTAGGTTGATCGGGGTGTTATGGTGGGTGACCCGGCCTATAGAGCACCCGTCCAGCGCTCTAACATCCATGGGAATGGAGAGGGGTTGAGTGGGGATGCCCAGCTCAGACGCCAGGGTAACATCCATTAGACTCGCAGTCAAAGAGTACCTGGACAGACTTGGACTGGTCGTCCCACAGCAGGATAGCATGGAGAGGGGGGGGAGGGAAATGATCATTAAGACCCACCAGATTACTCACGCCAACGAATGAGCTAGGTCTCTTGAATGGACAGGTAGACACATAATGACCGTAGTACAGACAACTCTGGGTGTCAAGACTGTGTATGCGTTCGGTTGGAGACAGCCTAGCCCTACCAAGCTGCATCGGCTCGGGAAGGGGTGAATCGGCAGTCTTCGGAGGCTGTTTGAGGAACTCCGATCATCTCAGGGACGTAGACGCCTGGGACTTCTGGAGTTCATCAGATGCAAGGTGGGATCCTTGAGTGAGCGATTGGGATTGCATTCAGACCTTTTCTCCCTCCTACGTTCCCATAGCCGACCATCGATCCGGATGGTTAAAGTGATGAGTGAGTTGAGATCCGTCGGTAGTTCACGGGCTGCTAGCTCATCCTTTACTTCCTCTGATAATCCATGCAGGAACTTGTCAAACAGCTCCTCCGCTGTTAGTGTGCGGAAATTCATCACATAGTCTGCCACACTGAGGGAGTCCTGCCGAAGCTGGACTAACTTCCGGGCAGCCTCTCTCCCGGACAACGAAGCTTCAAAAAGTTTTTTCACCACCACGATCCCTCCAGACTGAAGCATACGGCCGAATGTTGTTCCCAGGAAACCGAGGGGATGGTGCTGCTACCAGGGCTACTGATGGCTGGGATGTTACTGTTGTGGTAGGCTGCCAAGTAGACAACCCACAGAATTGCTCCCGCAATGTCCCCAATGCTTGGTCGTGACGTTCGGCCACGGCCTGGAACCCGTACATCGGACCACAAAGCAACTCCTTGTGCCTTCAAATGATGGCTTCTTGGGAGGCGAGGGTGTTGCGGATCTGGTCCGAGTCTGCTGGGTCAGTCATGGCCAGTTCGTACTATCACATTTAAGGTAAGTTGATGAGCGCCCCTTACCTCGCAGAATGTAATATAGATATATGAGATATAGCACAGGGGTCATATAAGTCCTATGAGGTCTACCCAAGTCTCTACCACTCACGTTTTGCATAACCTAATCCTGATGAGGGAAACAACATAACAGGCAGTAGGGTACAGTTCACAAAGAGAAAGATGGTCTTCAATTGAAAATATAAATGAGTGTAGGCAAAATATGAATGTTTAGTATCAAGTTCAACTCATAATAAGAAAAGAAGGATGACTGGCAGCTGAATACACAACCTGTCTCTACTTTTGTGCTTGTCACTAGAAAGTGAAAAGGCCGTGAAAAACCCATTCATTGTTGCTTCTGATGTCCTCATAATAATCATGTGATAGCCTACCTTGACGTTGGGCCCTCATACCACCCTCATGGAGTCTGTTTCTGACCGTTTGTGCAGACACATGCACATTTGTGGCCTGCTGGAGGTCATTTTGCAGGGCTCTGGCAGTGCTCCTCCTGCTCCTCCTTGCACAAAGGCGAAGTTAGCGGTCCTGCTGCCGGGTTGTTGCCCTCCTACGGCCTCCTCCACGTCTCCTGATGTACTGGCCTGTCTCCTGGTAGCGCTCCATGCTCTGGACACAACACTGACAGACACAGCAAACCTTCTTGCCACAGCTCGCATTGATGTGCCATCCTGGATGAGCTGCACTATCTGAGCCACTTGTGTGGGTTGTAGACTCCGTCTCATGCTACCACTAGAGTGAAAGCACCGCCAGCATTCAAAAGTGACCAAAACATCAGCCAGGAAGCATAGGAACTGAGAAGTGGTCTGTGGTCACCACCTGCAGAACCACTCCTTTATTGGGGGTGTCTTGCTAATTGCCTATAATTTCCACCTGTTGTCTATTCCATTTGCACAACAGCATGTGAAATGTATTGTCAATCAGTGAAGAAAGTGAAAAGGCCGTGAAAAACCCATTCATTGTTGCTTCTGATGTCCTCATAATAATCATATGATAGCCTACCTTGTATTTATATTCCGGCTAAATCCATTCTATGTTGTTCTATTGAGCTTTCATTTTATTTTCATTTGTTTTAACTGACATAATTTATTCTTATTATTGTCACACTGTTGAGAGGTGAACCTGCAAGTAAGCAGTTAATTGTAGTGTTTACATCGTGTGTATCTTGTGCATATGACAAATAAACCTGACTAGATTTGCCTTAACTCGACTTGATTGTGCATCAAGCTGCCTCTTGCTACAGAAACAGATAGGCTCCTGCACAATGGGGATGTTCTGGCTTGGACAATACTTACAGTACTTACTTACTGTAGCTAAATAGGTGATGGAAAGTCAGTTCAAATTGGAAAGTCAGTGGAAAGTCAGTTCAAATTGATAAATGACTAAAAATAGACTTTAAGACAAAGGGGTGGCATCAGAGAGGACATCCTAAGGATCCCTTCAGTCTTTTCTGTGTAGTAACTGTCTTGTAAAGGACCTCAGTCTATTATCTATAATTTGACCTTTCATTTATGTAGCAGACACTCTTACAGGAGCAATTAGGGTAAGTGCATTGCACGAGGGCACATCATCATATTTTTTTTCACATAGTACACTCTGGCATTCAATCCAGCGACCTTTCGGGTTAGTGGCCCCCTGCTCTTAACCACTAGGCTACCTGCCTACCTCTAACTCTTATCGTTTCATTCAGCTGGATGGGTTTTTTCACTGAAATGACTCACATTGATTTAGTACCTGTGCTGTGTGCACTTGCACAGCTACACTACATGTGTCAGCTATGACCTGTGTTAACCAGGGTATGGGGAGATCTGTGTTGAGCTGTGATGATGGCTATCAGAGGGGACAGACTAGCCAGGCAGCGAAAGAAAGTCCATGTCCTCAGCCAGCTCTAAAAAGATACATTCTTCTGTGCCCTTTCAGGATCAGCGTGGGGTAGCCAACACCAATTCTCTGAGACTGTGATACCGGTGGGCATCCCAAATGGCACCCTATTCCCTATATAATATACTACTTTTGACCAGGGTCAATAGGGAATGGGCACCTAGCAGATCAACAAATGAGTGCCTTAGAATAAAAAATATATACAGTATATATATTTTTTATTGGAGTAGTATTCTGTGGTGTGGTGTTCTTGAGCAGCATTTGGCCAATAATTTATTTGAATTTGAAATAGTTGTTTCATACATATTTTTTATGCAGTTGAGCATACTTCAGCGCTATTGTTCCTCTCATTGAAATATATGATTAACTCGTTCCTTCCTCTTTTCAGATACATGATTATATCAGGCTGAATAGTGTGAGGCCCTTTAATGAATCATTACAGCATTTTATTTTAGAACACAGATAATGATATCCATACTGTATGAAGATTATCACTACGGGATACACACGTCTTGTTCCCTCCATCACACTATCATGGATCTAATTACAGAGGTGTGTTACTGGTCAGTGGAGGGCCTTTGACATGAGACAGATCACCAGAAACAATGTTAATTGGATAGACATGCCACATGATGCGTTTGCAATATTAATATCACAAAATAGTGAGAATATGGAAGGGAGTCTCCATGCAAGTGCTCATCTTGCAATTAACATAAATGTTCAGTTGATTTGAATTGACACAAGTAAATGTGTTAAAGTGAATTGACGCAGTTAATGAATGAGTAGTAATAACATGCATTTGAATGCATGGCCTGAGAGTTTCTCCCAAGCATGAGTTCTCTCTCTGGATGAGCAATGAGAGGAAGGAGAGTCGATAGCTCCGCGAAAGGTCAAGCTGTCACATGCAGCTCCTGGGTGAAAATGTCTTCCGCCACAAATGATGGCATTGTAACACCTTGTGACTGGTGGCACCTTGGATGAGAGCAGACCGTCGTGATTAATGAATCACTGAGAGTGTGACCCAAATAGCACCCTATTGCTTATGTAATGCATTCATTTTGACCAGGGCTTAAATTGGCCCTGGTTAAAAGTAGTGTGCCATACACTGAATGAAAAGCAGAGTTTCTTGGGTAAATTGGATCTGCTATAATCCCATGAAATTGGAGGTGCGTGGTCGTGGGTTGTAATTTCCCTGCTGTAGACTTCCACACATCCGCTAACACTTGCGTGATGCGGGAATTTCTAGGATAGTAAATTCCAATTATGCATTCATATGTTTTCCGAAATGTCTGGATCATGCACGTCACATAAATTCTCAACTGCCACAGGCGTGTGCCTCTCTACCTCATGTTTCGGAAGACAAGCCCAGTGAAAAGAAGCCAACTCTCCCTGTCTCCTTATCTATCCTGTTTTCAGGTTTGTAACATTTATAAGCACACTTTCGTCTTCAAAATCTAGAGATAACATGTTTATCTAAACTGTGATGACTTTTCTGCTAATTTTGAAGTGTTTTGACCGAGTGATTCATATGAGTGAAGCCAAGCTAAGCTAGCTAACGTTGTATGTAAGTTTATTTTATTTATTTCACCTTTATTTAACCAGGTAGGCCAGTTGAAAACAAGTTCTCATTTACAACTGCGACCTGGCCAAGATAAAGCAAAGCAGTGCGACAAAAACAACACAGAGTTACACATAAACAAACGTTCAGTCAATAACACAATAGAAAAATCTATGTTACAGTGTGTGCAAATGTAGAAGAGTAGGGAGGTGTTATGTCTTTGGTATCATTAAAACTGAAGATTTATTTATCAAATAAATCTCTGAAATTATTATTACGCGATTAAACTGATTAATCATGTAACTGTAATTAACTAGGAAGTCGGGGAACCAAGGAAAATATTCAGATTATAAAGTTATAATTTTCATATTATAACTTTCAGATATTTTGATATCTGATCACTTAGTCTTCTGATTAATTGATTATTATTTACCTCACGTTATTTACCTCATTCCAAACGTCGTAAATTGTTGGTTATCTGCATGAAGCCAGTCTTCACTATGAGTCATCCATACATCAATTGTCTTAAAATCATTTATTTACTAACTAAGTAATTCACAGAAATGCATCACACAAACAAACAAAACAGATATGTTTACAAATAAATAATAGGGGGATGTGCCCTAGTGGGCTAAACCGTTATGGCGGCTTGTTAGACAGAGTGATAATTCTAACAATTGAAATGCTAATCCTTTGCACATGAACGCTCACTAATTCGGGAACAATTGCAATCAATATATATACACTGCTCAAAAAAATTAAGGGAACACTAAAATAACACATCCTATATCTGAATGAATGAAATATTCTTATTAAATACTTTTTTCTTTGCATAGTTGAATGTGCTGTCAACAAAATCACACAAAGATTATCAATGGAAATCAAATTTATCAAGCCATGGAGGTCTGGATTTGGAGTCACACTCAAAATTAAAGTGGAAAACCACACTACAGGCTGATCCAACTTTGATGTAATGTCCTTAAAACAAGTCAAAATGAGGCTCAGTAGTGTGTGTGGCCTCCACGTGCCTGTATGACCTCCCTACAACGCCTGGGCATGCTCCTGATGAGGTGGCGGATGGTCTCCTGAGGGATCTCCTCCCAGACCTGGACTAAAGCATCCGCCAACTCCTGGACAGTCTATGGTGCAATGTGGCGTTGGTGGATGGAGTGAGACATGATGTCCCAGAGGTGCTCAATTGGATTCAGGTCTGGGGAATGGGCGGTCCATAGCATCAATGCCTTCCTCTTGCAGGAACTGCTGACACACTCCAGCAACATGAGGTCTAGCATGGTCTTGCATTAGGAGGAACCCAGGGCCAACTGCACCAGCATATGGTCTCACAAGGGGTCTGAGGATCTCATCTCGGTACCTAATGGCAGTCAGGCTACCTCTGGCGAGCACATGGAGGGCTGTGCGGCCCCCCAAAGAAATGCCACCCCACACCATGACTATCCCACCGCCAAACCGGTCATGCTGGAGGATGTTGCAGGCAGCAGAACGTTCTCCACAGCGTCTCCAGACTCTGTCACGTCTGTCACATGTGCTCAGTGTGAACCTGCTTTCATCTGTGAAGAGCACAGGGCGCCAGTGGCGAATTTGCCAATCTTGGTGTTCTCTGGCAAATGCCAAAAGTCCTGCATGGTGTTGGGCTGTAAGCACAACCCCCACCTGTGGACGTTGGGCCCTCATACCACCCTCATGGAGTCTGTTTCTGACCGTTTGTGCAGACACATGCACATTTGTGGCCTGCTGGAGGTCATTTTGCAGGGCTCTGGCAGTGCTCCTCCTGCTCCTCCTTGCACAAAGGCGAAGTTAGCGGTCCTGCTACCGGGTTGTTGCCCTTCTACGGCCTCCTCCACGTCTCCTGATGTACTGGCCTGTCTCCTGGTAGCGCTCCATGCTCTGGATACAACACTGACAGACACAGCAAACCTTCTTGCCACAGCTCGCATTGATGTGCCATCCTGGATGAGCTGCACTATCTGAGCCACTTGTGTGGGTTGTAGACTCCGTCTCATGCTACCACTAGAGTGAAAGCACCGCCAGCATTCAAAAGTGACCAAAACATCAGCCAGGAAGCATAGGAACTGAGAAGTGGTCTGTGGTCACCACCTGCAGAACCACTCCTTTATTGGGGGTGTCTTGCTAATTGCCTATAATTTCCACCTGTTGTCTATTCCATTTGCACAACAGCATGTGAAATGTATTGTCAATCAGTGTTGCTTCCTAAGTGGACAGTTTGATTTCACAGAAGTGTGATTGACTTGGAGTTACATTGTGTTGTTTAAGTGTTCCCTTTATTTTTTTGAGCAGTGTATTTACACTCAGTGTGTCGTCGGGATCTCTGTTGAAAAGTTTGTCCGCCCTCTCTCTCTGTCTCTGTCGTGGTTAGAATGGATAGTTCAGAGTGAATTTCATTCATATCGTTATAGAATAGATGTTTTGGCGGTTGTCGGTCTTCACATTCAATGATACCAAATTCCTAGCTGCAGACTAGTAATTAATATCAAAGACGTCTTTTTATTCTGTCGGTATCGATAGTCGAAGAGTTTAACCACGTGGTATGGTTCAACGATTCAGCCATCTACTCAAACTTTTACTCAGGTTTATGGTCTCTACACAAACCTTGGCCATGGTAAGCTTGTCTGCAACCTTTAGCCATCTCGTAATTGAGGTAAGCTCGGTCTCCTCTCAAAACGTGGCCCTCTCGTTATCGAGGTAAGCTGGTCTGGTGATAGAAAACCCGTGTGTTTTTTTCTTCCGGAAGAGCAGAAAAGGGCCTGTCCCAGGATGCCAGACCATAACTGTGCTCATGGGCGGTCCTGTGATTTAGCTGAACTCCAAAGGGAATTGGAGTTTCCTTCATTAAACAGTCCAAAATCACATGACACAGTTTCACAAACAGTATCATCCTCACTCATTCATCTTATACAACAATTAGATGTAAGCCTTATAGTATCTGAGGCTATTGTATAAACAGCGTTGTGGTAATGTGGCTCTGACAGCTGATGCTTAAAGTTAGAGAGGGAGATATCGGACTCCAGTTATTGGCAGCATAGAACTGGAAGGAAAGGAGGCCAAAGTAAGTACTGGCTTTGGGGATGACCAATGAATTATACCTGCTGGTGTAAGGGTATTTAACTGGCGGCATAGAAGTGAGACGCAGGAGTCTGTGTTTCCAATTGCACAGTTTATTTACAAAAAAATCACCGGAAAACATAATAATAAAATTAAATGGGTAACATAACCCGACACACTTCAGTACAGACGTACACATACACTTACAATGAACAATCACCGACAAGGACATGAGGGGAAACAGAGGGTTAAATACACAACATGTAATTGATGGGATTGTAACCAGGTGTGATGGAAGACAAAACCAATGGAAAATGAAAAATGGATCAGCGATGGCTAGAAGGTCGGTGATGTCGACCGCCGAACACCGCCCGAACAAGGAGAGGGAACAACTCCGGGGGAAGTTGTGACAGCTGGAGCGCGTGCTACGGTTGGGAGTTGCTATGGTGACCAGTGACTGAGATAAGGCGGGGCTTTAGCTAGCAAAGACTTATAGATGACCTGGAGCCAGTGGGTTTGGCTACGAATATGTAGTGAGGGCCAGCCAACGAGAGCATACAGGTCGCAGTGGTGGGTAGTATATGGGGCTTTGGTGACAAAATGGATGGCACTGTGATAGACTACATCCAGTTTGCTGAGTAGAGTGTTGGAGGCTATTTTGTAAATGACATCAACGATCGGTAGGATAGTCAGTTTTATGAGGGTATGTTTGGCAGCCTTAGTGAAGGAGGCTTTGTTGCAAAATAGGAAGCCGATCCTAGGTTAAATTTTGGATTGGAGATGCTTGATGTGAGTCTGGAAGGAGAGTTTACAGTCTAACCAGACACCTAGGTATTTGTAGATGTCCACATATTCTAGGCCAGAACTGTCCAGAGTAGTGATGCTAGTCGGGCGGGCATGTGCGGGCAGCAATCGGTTGTAGAGCATGCATTTAGTTTTGCTAGCATTTAAAAGCAGTTGGAGGCCAAAGAAGGAGTGTTGTATGGCATTGAAGCTCGTCTGGAGGTTTGTTAACACAGTGTTCAAAGTAGGGCCAGATGTATACAAAATGATGTCATCTGCGTAGAGGTGGATCAGAGAATCACCAGCAGCAAGAGCGATTGATTGATATATACTGAGAAAAGAGTCGGCCTGAGAATTGAACCCTGTGGCTCCCCCATAGAGACTGCCAGAGGTCCGGAAAACAGGCCCTCCGATTTGACACACTGTACTCTATCTGAGAAGTAGTTGGTGAACCAGGCGAGGCAGTCATTTGAGAAGCCAAGGCTATTGAGTCTGCCGATAAGAATGTGGTGATTGACAGAGTCGTAAGCCTTGGCCAGGTCAATGAAGATGGCTGCACAGTACTGTCTTTATTCAATGGCGGTTATGATATTGTTTAGGACCTTGAGCATGCCTGAGGTGCACCCATGACCAGCTCGGAAGCCAGATTGCATAGTGGAGAAGGTACGGTGAGATTCAAAATGGTCAGTGATCTGTTAGTTAACTTGGCTTTCAAAGATTTTAAAAAGGCAGGGCAGGATGGATATAGGTCTACAACAGTTTGGGTCAAGAGTGTCTTTGAAGAGGTGGGGGTCTTGGGCAAGTTGCTGCAGAGGGTACTGAGCTGTTGGCCGGGGCAGGGGTAGCCAGGTGGAAAGCATGGCCAGCCATAGATAAATGCTTATTGAAATGATTGATTATCATAGATTTATTGGTGGTGACAGGGTTTCCTAGCCTTGGTGCAGTGGACAGCTATAAGGAGGTGCTCTTATTCTCCATGGACTTTACAGTGTCCCAAAACCATTTGGAATTAGTGCTACAGGATGCAAATTTCTGTTTGAAAAAGCTAGCCTTAGCTTTCCTAACTGACTGAGTATATTGGTTCCTGACTTCTCTGCACTTCCTGACTTCCCTGCACTTCCTTCCCTTCTCTGCACTTTTATAGCACAACCAGGCATCCTCTACTGATGTGATGAGGTCAATATCCTTCCAGGATACCCAAGACAGGTTGATTAGAAAGGCTTGCTTGCTGAAGTGTTTTAGGGAGCGTTTGACAGTGATGAGGGGTGGTCGTTTGACCGCGGCCTCATTAGACATTCATGATCACTGAGATCCTGGTTGAAGACAGCAGAGGTGTATTTAGAGTGCAAGTTGGTCAGGATGATATCTAAGAGGGTGCTCATGGTTATGGATGTAAGGTTGTACCTGGTAGTTTCCTTGATCATTTGTGTGAGATTGAGGGCATCTAGCTTAGATTGTAGGACAGCTGGGATGTTAAGCATGTCCCAGCTTAGGTCACCTAACTGCACAAACTCTGATGATAAATGGGGGGCAATCAATTCACATATGTTGTCCAGGGCACAGCTAGGGGCCGACGGGGGTCTATAACAAGCGGCAACGGTGAGAGACTTGTTCCTGGAAAGGTGGATTTTTAAAAGTAGAAGCTCAAATTCTTTGGGCACAGACCTGGATAGTATGACAGAACTCTGTAGGCTATCTCTGCAGAGTCACTTCGCTGTCCGTATGTACTCCAGGTTCCGATGGTCTGTGAGGAGGAGAAATGGGTCCTTGACGCCCTCCAGCCAGTGTCTCCACTCCTCTAGTGCCAACTTCACTGCCAGGAGCTTCAGGACGCCAACATCATATTTCCTCTCTGCAGGATCCAGTTAATTTTTAGTAGTATCCACATGGATTCCATTTTTGTGGGTTACCTTAGCGTTGTGACAGGACAGCCCCCACGCCCACTTCTGAGGCGTTCACCTCCAATACGAAGGGCAGCGTAGGATTTGAGTGTTTCAGCAACAGGGCGGAAGTGAAACGCCCCTTCAGTAAGCGAAAGCTCTGGGATGTCGGCCTAGAGGGCAACCACAGGACTCTCAACCAATGTTGAACCACAGGGTAAGGGAAAGCAGGTGTTCCGACATCCGGGGGCCCAGGCAGTAATCGCCATCCTCGACCAGGAGATGGTGGGGTCATGACGTTGGAGCCACGGTAGGCCGAGGATGACTTTATGGGAAAGCTTTTTTGGTGCAGGGGTCCCACGGTGATGGTGAGTGGTGCTGTGATGTGTGTGATTGTCCTAGATCCCAGGGGCGATTATCCAGTGCTTGGACCCGGAAACGGAGAGGAGAGCAGGTTTGAGGTTATGTTCAGAGAGGAGGCAAGGGTCTAGCCAATGAAATTCCCTGCGGCACTGGAGTCCACTAGAGCTGTAGAAATAACACATGAGGGACAGCCAGCCAGTGAAATTGGTATTAAAAAGGGTTTGGCGGAATGTGATGAAGATGGAATACTCATGCCTACCCCAGGAGATAGATGATCACCGGGCCATCCCTCTGCTGTAGTGGATCCCGGGTTGGGACGTGGCGGATACTGTTGAAGCTGGTGCCCTTCCTAACCACAATAGGGACAGAGCCCCATCTGTCTCCGATGGCGTTGCTCAGCCACGGGGAGGTGTGTGGCCCCTACCTCCATTGGTTTAGGCTCTGGCCATCCTGCCTTAGTTGGAGTAGGCACTCACCCCCTTCTCTGCCTTCCGGTGGATTATCGAAGACTCCTCTGAAAGAGCCATGAACCTCTCATAGGAACCCAGCTCCTCCTCCCCTCTCTCCCAGCGGCCCGCTCCAACACCCGCTCGGTCAGCAGGGAAATAACCATGGAAACCTTGGACCTCTCTGTGGTGGGGGCTCCCATCTGATGAGTGACATAGAGGGAGCACTGGAGTAGGAAGCCACTGCATTTGGATGGAGTCTCGTCATATTTGTCCGAGAGGGATCGCTGACCTGGGTGGACTGCTGAATGAGCTGAGGTGCTGGCTCGCTGGGTCGACTCATGATAGAGGATCCTCCGCTCGTTGGGGGTGATGCCCCTTGAGGAAGATCTAGATGTTGAATAACACGGAGGACCTCATCCATCGCCGTCCCCAGTTGCGCCAGCTGGTCGTGGTGCTGGCAAAGTAGATCCTCCTGTTCGTCGACCATCTGGCAGATCTCAGTTGGCTGCTGCCTCCATTTTGTGAGGCAGTATACTGTGACGAAGACGCAGGGAGTCAGGAAGCAGGTGCAGTCGGTGAGTTTCGTCGGAACAAACAGAGTGAATACAAAAACAGGAGTAGCGTCTGAACATGACAACAGAAACAATACTGCCTGATGGATGATACAACAGAGTGCTAGATAAAGGGGACGTAATCAAGGTAGTGATGGTGTGCCTAATAGTAAAGGTAGTCCAGGTGTGCCTAATGATGGGGCAAAAGTGTGCATAAAGATGGGTTGCCAGGATGGAGCTCGGGAGCGGGAGTAGACGTGATAATTATCTGTAAGGTCCCCCAGTCTAGCAGTGAATTTAGAACTCAGGTTCAACCACAACGACCAGGGAGGTTTTACAATGCCTCGCAAAGAAGGGCACCTATTGGTAGATGGGTAAAAAAAGGAGACATTGAATATCCCTTTGAGCATTGTTAAGTTATTAATGACACAATGAATGGTGTATCAATACACCCAGTCACAACAAAGATATAGGCATCCTTCATAACTCAGTTGCCGAGGAGGAAGGAAACCGCTCAGAGATTTCACTATGAGACCAATCAATGGTGACTTTAAAACAGTTACAGAGTTTAATGGCTGGAAAAAGGAGAAAACTGGGGATGGATCAGCAATGTTGTAGTTACTCCATAATACGTCTAATTGACAGAGTGAAAAGAGGGAAATTAAGCCTGTACAGAATAAAAACATTCCAAAACATCCATCCTGTTTGCAACAAGGCACTAAAGTAACACTTCAAAACGTGGCAAAGCAATTCACTTCTTGTCCTGAATACAAAGTGTTATGTTTGGGTCAAATCCAATACAGCACATGACTGAGTACCACTCTCCATATTTTCAAGCATATTGGTGGCTGCATCATGCTATTGGATATGCTTGTAGCCGGTAAGGACTGGGGACTCTTTCAGGATAGAAATAGCGCTAAGTACAGGCTAAATCCTAGAGGAAAACCTGGTTCAGTCTGCTTTCCATCAGACACTGGGAGACGAATTCAACTTTCAGCAGGACAATAACCTAAAACACAAGGCCAAATCTACACTGGAGTTGTTTACCAAAAAGACAGTGAATGTTCCTGAGTGGTTGAGTTACTGTTTTGACTTAAATCTACTTGAAAATCTATGACAAGACCTGAAAATTATTGTCTAGAAATGATCAAAAAACATTTTCACAGAGCTTGAAGAATTTTGAAAAGAATAATGGGAAAATGTTGCATAATCCAGGTGTGGAAAGCTCTTAGAAACTTACCCAGACATAATCACAGCTGTAATCGCTACCAAAGGTGCTTCTACAAAGTATTGACTCAGAGGGTTTGAATACTCATCAAGGCAACCTATATCCCATTGACCCCTCAGAGGGATTGGGAGACCGGGATATGGAGAGAGATATGTGGAGAGAGGGTAAAAGACAAGGGACCTTGTAGAAACACTCCTGTCAACACGCAGTGATAAAAAATTGAAGTGACTCGATGGGGTCAAAATGATTTTATTCTTGTTGTCCTAGGATGATATAAATGACTTCTATTATAAAAATAGTCAGATCACTGACCTATTTTGAAAGAAATGTGTTGGTTGCTTCAGGGGCATGACCACCACCATACACAGTTTATTTTGGCCCGCTGTCTTCATGTGCTTAGACTCAAGATTTAGTGGCATTGTGTATCCCAAGTACCACCATAGTGCACAACTTCTGCTGTTAGAGAATAGGGTGCTATTTTGGGAATAGGGTGCCTTTTGGGATGCAGCCATCGCTTTGTCCTTTGTATTGAGCTAGGCTACTACTTCTCTTAGTGATCCTATCACTGTGTCTCCCTCCCCAGGTGACTATGAGTAATCAATTACAGATGCAGGATCTTAATTTTATCAACCTGTTGCAGGAGAATTTTACTAAAGTGCAGGAAATGTAAAACTTGTAGTGTATTTGAGGTTTAAAAAGGTTTCTAAAGTTGGTAATTTACCCCTCAAAATATTTGACTTGATTTTCCCTTACGAAAAATGTGTCAATCACTACAAAAATGTACATTTAATTATAATCCACATAATAATTCAAATGTTTGTTGCTTTAGGATTATCTTCCTGCTGTACCAAACTGGCTCAAATAAAAAAATCCTACATCAGGAGTGTGACAATGCAAAAGCATTACAGTAGGATCACACTCACAGTCACTGTCTAAAGTGGTCTGTCAATGACCACTATGTGTCACAGGCCAACGAGGTATGAGCAATTTTGAGAAAAGTCAAATCTTAGTTGCATCAAGCAAGCCAATAAATAAATTCAGACTAGAAATCTGCCATCTGAATCTTGGCTCGACTACAGTAGTAGATTTTTTAAAATTGTTTTTTTCCCGAATTGATAACAGCACCTTACCTTCGAAATCCCCCATGCCTTTCTTTTCAATTGACATTTGATTATTTTTGTGATTATTTGTATGACTTTAGATTACTATAACATAACTTTGTCATGCTTGTCATGTGTATCAGGATAATATTGGTGGTTAGCAATTCTGAACAAACAGTCATGAGGGTTTGGCAAGAATTCAGAAATTATGCTGTCCAAGGTAGCCGTATACGCATTCTAGCCTATAATAAAGGTTTTCAACTAGGACCCCATCAAAACTGAATGACCGTTGCCTCTGGGGGATTCTAAAATGGCGCCCAAATGACACCCTACTACTCCCTATTCCCTATATAGTGCACTACTAGGGCTCTGGATAAAAGTAGTGCACTATGTAGGGAATAGAGTGCCATTTGGAACTCTGTAATGTCATTATGCACAAATGTAGCAATTGTCTTGTGAGGAGGAGGTTGAGGGGTGGATGTAGTGGATGAATCGCTACCTAGAAATACAGATGTAGGAATAGAGGCTGGAGAACAAGCTATGAAGGAAAATACTGGGGTTTTGGTGCAGGTACAGACAACTAGTGCAAAAATAATATTGCTATTGTTATGCACGTGAGTGAGGACCCAAATGCGGTTTAACAAATACAGAGTCCTTTAATGTCAAAACACAGGGAAGACATAGATCCTCTTCAGATGTATATAATGGCAAAATAGACAACCGCAGAGAGGGCGACAAATGAATCATAAAGTCCTTCTGATATTTACAGAAGAGTCCCCTTCTTAGCAGCAGAGGAGAATAGCTGGGTTAGAGTCCCCTTCTTAGCAGCAGAGGAGAATAGCTGGGTAGAGTCCCCTTCTTAGCAGCAGAGGAGAATAGCTGGGTAGAGTCCCCTTAGCAGCAGAGGAGAATAGCTGGGTAGAGTCCCCTTCTTAGCAGCAGAGGAGAATAGCTGGGTTAGCGGCGACAGACTGCTGGTCTCTCTGGGTAGGCGCGGGTCGTAGAGGATAGAGGTACCTGATCACACGTAGCATCAGATGAACAGGCAGATTCCGACAGGACGGGACAAGGGTGAAGCAAACGAGACGATAGTTTGGTTCTGGCATGAGATACTCAAACGAGAATCTGACAAAGACAGAAGCAGGAACAGAGAGAGAAATAGAGACCTAATCAGAGGGAAAAAGGGAACAGGTGGGAAAAGGGTGAACGAGGTAGTTAGAGAAGATGAGGAACAGCTGGGGGAAGGAGAGGAAGAGAAGGTAACCTAATACGACCAGCAGAGGGAGACGGAGTGAAGAGAAAGAACAGGAACAAGACATAATATGACAATACATGACAGCTATATTGTCAAAACAATACGATATATAATTAAATCTATGGTTTTCACATGACTGGGAATACAGATATGCATCTGTTGGTCACAGATATCTTTCAAAAAAGGTAGGGGTGTGGACCCGAAAACCAGTCAGTATCTGGTCTGACCACCATTTGCATCATGCAGCGTGACACATCTTCTTTGCATAGAGTTGATCAGGCTGTTGATTGTGGCCTGTGGAATGTTGTCCCACTCCTCTTCAATGGCGGTGCAAAGTTAGTGGATATTGGCGAGAACTAGAACACGCTGTCGTACAATTCGACCCAGAGCATCCCAAACATGCTCAATGGGTGACATGTCTGGTTAGTATGCAGGCCATGGAAGACCTGGGACAATTTCAGTTTCCAGGCACTGTGTACAGATCCTTGCGATATCGTGCTGTCGATTATCATGCTGAAACATGAGGTGATGGCGGCGGATGAATGACACGGCAATAGGCTTCAGGATCTCGTCACGGTTTCTCTGTGCATTCAAATTGCCATCAATAAAATGCAATTGTGTTTGTTGTCTGTAACTTATGCCTGCCCATACATAACCCCACCACCACAATGGGGCAATCTGTTCACAATGTTGACATCAGCAAACCACTTGCTCACATGACGCCATACATATATCTGCCATCTGCCCAGTACAGTTGAAACCGGGATTCATACTTGAAGAGCACACTTCTCCAGCGTGCCAGTGGCCAACGAAGGTCAGTATTTGCCCACTGAAGTCGCTTACGACGCTGAACTGCAGTCAGTTCAATAACCAAGGCAGGACTACGAGCACGCAAACGAGCTTCACTGAGAAATTCTTTGGTTGTGCAAACCCATAGTTTCATCAGCTGTCCGAGTGGCTGGTCTCAGACGATCTTGGAGATGATGAAGTCAGATGTGGAGGTCCTGGGCTGGTGTGGTTACATGTGGTCTGCGGTTTTGAGGCCGGTTGGACGTACTGCCAAATTCCTTAAAAAGTTAGAGGGGCCCTATGGTAAAGAAATTAACATTCAATTCACTGGCAACAGCTCTGGTGGACATTCCTGCAGTCAGCATGCCAATTGCACCCTCCCTCAAAACTTGAGACATCTGTAGCATTGCGTTGTGTGACAAAACTGCACATTTTAGAGTGGCCCAGCATAAGGTGCACCTGTGTAATGATCATGCTGTTTAATCAGCTTCTTGATATGCCACACCTGTCAGGTGGATGAATTGTACTGGCAAATGAGAAATTCTCACTAAGAGGGATGTAAACACATTTGTGCACAACATTCAAGATACATAAGCTTTTTGTACGTATGGAACATTTCTGGGATCTTTTATTTCAGCTGATGAAACATGGGACCAACACTTTACGTGTTGCGTTTATATTTTTGTTCAGTGTATTATGTAGGCCTACCTGTTTGAACTCCTGTTAGACAGATTCAATTTAATTTCTCAAGAGGAGGCTGTACAGTCTTTCCCTCTACCTGTCTGTTCAGATAGGACATGTTTTAAGCATGATACAGAGGCTATTTCTTTTGGGCAATTCTTGCGTATATTTCCTAAAGCTACTTGTATTTTTCATATGATATTGTGCTTTCACCACTGAATAACCAAGATCTATAAATAAATGTACTCTGAGCACGTCATCTTGCCTTGCCTTCTGCTGATTTCATGGCCTTATGACGGATACAAGGTCCATATTTTACATTTACACAAAATCATGAAAAGGGCTGTCTGGTAGACTCAATAAATAGACAACGATTTGTAGCTGAACAAGTCATTGCATTTATAGATTTAGTTTTTGTTTGCTTTTAGAATGCATGACTTGGACTTGACTCCAGTCTTGACCTGTTCCACTTAGGATTCGACTTGAGACTCGGACCTTGTGACTTGAGACTTACTCAAATAATAGGGACTTGATCCCACCTCTGTCTGATGGACAAATGGACACTATTTAAAAAATAAAATATTTCACCTTTATTTAACCAGGTAGGCTAGTTGAGAACAAGTTCTCATTTGCAACTGCGACCTGGCCAAGATAAAGCGTAGCAATTAAACAACAACATAGTAAACAATTAACAAGTCAATAACACAGTAGAAAAAAAGAGAGTCCATATACATTGTGTGCAAAAGGCATGAGGAGGTAGGCGAATAATTAAAATTTCGCCGATTAACACTGGAGTGATAAATGATCAGATGGTCATGTACAGGTAGAGATATTGGTGTGCAAAAGAGCAGAAAGTAAATAAATATAAACAGTATGGGGATGAGGAAGGTAAAGTTGGGTGGGCTATTTACCGATAGACTATGTACAGCTGCAGCGATCGGTTAGCTGCTCAGATAGCAGATGTTTGAAGTTGGTGAGGGAGATAAAAGTCTCCAACTTCAGCGATTTTTGCAATTCGTTCCAGTCACAGGCAGCAGAGAACTGGAACGAAAGGCGGCCAAATGAGGTGTTGGCTTTAGGGATGATCAGTGTGATACACCTGCTGGAGCGCGTGCTACGGGTGGGTGTTGCCATCGTGACCAGTGAACTGAGATAAGGCGGAGCTTTACCTAGCATGGACTTGTAGATGACCTGGAGCCAGTGGTGGGTGGTATAAGGTGCTTTAGTAACAAAACGGATGGCACTGTGATAAACTGCATCCAGTTTGCTGAGTAGAGTATTGGAAGCTATTTTGTAGATGACATCGCCGAAGTCGAGGATCGGTAGGATAGTCAGTTTTACTCGGATAAGTTTGGCGGCGTGAGTGAAGGAGGCTTTATTGCGGAATAGAAAGCCGATTCTAGATTTGATTTTAGATTGGAGATGTTTGATATGAATCTGGAAGGAGAGTTTACAGTCTAGCCAGACACCTAGGTACTTATAGATGTCCACATATTCTAGGTCGGAACCATCCAGGGTAGTGATGCTAGTCGGGCGTGCGAAGAGTCTTCTACCAGTTCTTCACCCACCAGGTAATTAAAATCTTGTATATAAATTGAATATTCCATGCGATGTACAATACATAATAATAAAAATGTCCCATAGGGTAGCTCTGGTCAAAAGTAGTACACTATATAGGGAATAGGGTGCCATTTGGGACGCATACTGAGTCTTGGACATGACCCCACAGACAGAGTGACAATGTCAGTGAGGTAGTCAATATCAGGATTCCTACTGGTCAATAGACTGACACAACAAATGTGACCTTCCGTATCACTCAGTGTGTGTGTGTGTGTGTGTGTGTGTGTGTGTGTGTGTGTGTGTGTGTGTGTGTGTGTGTGTGTGTGTGTGTGTGTGTGTGTGTGTGTGTGTGTGTGTGTGTGTGTGTGTGTGTGTGTGTGTGTGTGTGTGTGTGTGTGTGTATACAAGAGCATCATCAGGAGGTCAGTGACAGAGAAATGAGCAGTCTTCTCTCACCACTAACCTTAACTGTCAGGGTGCCTCCTGGCTACATCGTTAGCTGGTTCCACTCTTAGGATTCGGACCAGAGGGCACCAACCCCTGGTGATGACGTAAATGCACGTTTATGATTTAGTCCCACATGGCACGCTATTCCATATATAGTGCACTACTCATGGGCCTTGGTCAAAAGTATCACACTAGGGTGCCATTTGGGATACACCCTGTGTTTTCCCTTGACATTGCCACTGCCACCCTTGGAATGCAATTATTAGCCTCAAATAAATAAAAAAGACAATGAAAAATATATGAGCCATAATCATCGCAATGTCTGGACTTTTTAAGACTTTTTAAGACAGCAATTATCATACATCTTGAGAGACGTCACTTGGCGTAGCTAATATTAAAGAATATACCAGAGAAATGATTTTCCAGAGTGTGTTTGTTTTTACCCACCATGTTGTGGTGCTGGTTGACATGTCTTGTTCATTGGGTTTTTTGGATAAGGAACCTTAGGAAACCACTGCATCAATTTACCAACATCAGGAACCTGTGGTTCCTGATGTGCATGTGAATCAGACTCCTGACTAAAAGGTCAAAGTAGGTTTACACACCTTCCTGAGACATCCAAATTTTACCCTTTGAATAAAATCCTGTTGTGGGGGAATGAATGTCTTAGATTGTTAAAACATTGAGGATGCTCAGTAAATTATGTACAGTTTAGCCTTGTTTTACATATTGCTGTATATTCCATGTATTCCATAGGGGAACAAGTAGATGAATGCCTGTATTGTGTCTTTGTCACCACTTCCGCCGAAGTTGGTCCCTCTCCTTGTTCGGCGGTGTTCGGCGGTCGATGTCACCGATCTTCTAGCCATCGCTGATCCATTTTTCATTTTCCATTGGTTTTGTCTTGTCTCCCATCACACCTGGTTCCAATCCCATCAATTACATGTTGTGTATTTAACCCTCTGTTTCACCTCATGTCCTTGTCAGTGATTGTTTGTTGTATGTATTGGTGCCAGTTATGTTCTGGTGTGCGACGGGTTTTGCACCCTCTTATTCTATTTTGTATATTTTGGTTTTCTGAGTTTTTGTATATTCATTAAACTGCTCCGTTTATACCAAGTTCACTCTCCTGCGCTTGACATCCCTGCCACTAGCACGCACCCGCTACAGTCTTAATTAAGTGATGTTTTTGATCACCAAATCATGGAGCTATTTAAGCTTGTCAGGTCCATTACAATTGAATGTATCACACTAATGAGAGCGAGCTTGGGACGTTATGTCATCAGTCACTCATTGGCCACTAAAGGTCAAGAGTGGTGGCGATCAGGCAATACACCACAAACAGAATCAATACTGATTATTCATAGAAGAATCACAGTCACTATACCTTGTTAACCCTAAGTAGCAACATTTATCATAGACAAGTGGTTAAACAAAATGCAACATGAATGTTTTAAAGCCTGTTTGCAGCCAAGTGGAGTGATAAGGTTTAGATAGTACATTTTACTGGTTGAGTGATCTGATGCACATATAGGCTATCTGTGTCCCAAATGGCACCCTACTCTCCATATATTACAATACTTTAACCAGGGCCACTGGTCAAAAGTAGTGAAATATATAGCGAATAGGGTGCTATTTAGGACACAACCCAAATTGACCTTCACCATATAGATGAGGTCCACCAATGACCTCCTAAGCATAGTTTCAAGTTTCTAAAGAGTTTCTATAGGGACGTCCTTAAGGGGTCATCCATTTTGCTACCAACAGCTGTTAATGTATATGTATGTTTCATCATTAACACCTAATTATGATTCCTACCGCATGTAAATTAGTCATATTAATTCCATCAGATTACAAAATAAAGTATTTAATAATAAATTATGTATACTGCCTATGGATAAATCGAGCAACTTCAAAATGGATGAGGCACATACAAAAGACTAATTGATTTTAACCTGAACATTTTCTCTATTCTGACCATGCCCTTAAATTTAGCATAAAATCTATGTGTAATCCCACATCAGCACAAAGCAAAAGAACACATTTCCTTATATTGTTCAATCTCACACTATGAAGCAGGTGTTTGAAAAGCTGTTTGTGAATGTAGTACGAGAATAAGAGATACCACAAATACATGTTGTATCTATCTTGTTATCATCAATAGCTACACATATATATTGGACAGTGTACAAATCCATTCCCCCATCTGTGCCCAGTGGCGGTTCAGCAACTAAGGAGCTGATTACGATTCTGATAGGGGACTGGAAAGTTGTAGGGAGGGAAACATTGTGTCTTGAAAAGCTGAGTGGAGAAAGCAGAGATGATGAATTGGAAACACTCATATTCATGTATTACCTTAATGGTATTCCTGTCTATTTATTTTCCTGGATCTAGTGGAACATTTTGTTTAAACAACTGTTTGTATGTCTTGGTCTTGTTCCCAATTGAGGCAATATGACTGTAATTGCTGAAACAATAGTCTGATACAATATGAATATTGCATTTCAACCCAAATAGCACTCTATTTCCTATTAAAGTGCAATATGTTTGACCAGAGCGCCATGGGCCCTAGTCGAAAGTAGTGGACTATACGGTGCCATTTGGGACACAACCTGGACTTACAGTATGTGTTGTGGGAAGAGAATCATTCAACAGCTGTAATTAGGATCTTGGTGCTAACAACATTTTAGGAAACTTCGCTCTTGAAGGGATGCATGAAAGGTCTTACAGAACAGTTCATTCAAATGTCACCCTCACACACCTACACTTTGCATGGGTGACATAATGCTGGGGTTTCAGGCTGACTCACACCTTTATAATGCTGTGGATGTTTCTCATCACTTCTCTGTATATGTGCAGTCAGGTAAACATACATGCTTGCAGTGCATTTTCAATTAAGACGTGAACAGATTTAGACATCTTAAGTTATGTCACGACTTCCTCCGAAGTCGGTCCGGTCCCTCTCCTTGTTCGGGCGACGTTCGGCAGTCGACGTCACCGGTGTCTTGTCTTCGGCGGTCGACGTGACTTGTCTTGTCTTCCCACACACCTGGTTTCAATACCATCAATTACATGTGGTGTATTTAACCCTCTGACCCCACATGTCCTTGTCCGGTGTTGTTTATCGGAAGTGCTTGTGCACGTTATGTCTGGGGTTTTTGTCCCATTGTTTATATGGTTTTTGTTCACGGTGATTTTTATCATTACAAGACCATGGTGCTTGCCTACGGAGCTGTGAGGGGAACGGCACCTCAGTACCTCCAGGCTCTGATCAGGCCCTACACCCAAACAAGGGCACTGCGTTCATCCACCTCTGGCCTGCTCGCCTCCCTACCACTGAGGAAGTACAGCTCCCGCTCAGCCCAGTCAAAACTGTTCGCTGCTCTGGCCCCCCAATGGTGGAACAAACTCCCTCACGACGCCAGGACAGCGGAGTCAATCACCACCTTCCGGAGACACCTGAAACCCCACCTCTTTAAGGAATACCTAGGATAGGATAAGTATCCCCCCCCCTTTAAGATTTAGATGCACTATCGTAAAGTGACTGTTCCACTGGATGTCATAAGGTGAATGCACCAATTTGTAAGTCGCTCTGGATAAGAGCGTCTGCTAAATGACTTAAATGTAATGTAAATGTAATTAAACTGCACCGTTGTAACAGTCTTTGCTCTCCTGCGCCTGACTTCTCTACCGCCAGTACGCACGCCTTACAAGTTCATATCTTTCATTATATGGCATATGAATGAACTCTATTCATAACCTACTCTGGGCGATAATAGGATTCTGTGAAATATATATAATATTTTCTCCCTCAAAAATGCTACTTCTTCCTTGTAATCTCTTCTGCTATTTCAGGTTGTCCTGTCTGAAATGTTAGTGATTCAATCCAAGTCATTTCTGTTGGAAAAGGTCACAGGTGTCTTTCCTGTGTTCCATAAGTGCAGGCCCCCCACCTATCTTGCCAGTTTGGCAGGCGGGTAAGTGTATCTGGACCTTTGCCATTGCGTTGACCCTTTCCAAACTGCATGTTGTTTAAATATAACAGTGACATCTACTTGGTACCCATTTTGAATCAAACAATATTGGGCAAAGACCATATTTCTGATCGATCTCTGCAGCCAATTAAAAATAAATTCCTTACTTTATTGTGGGGTAAAATGTGCATTCATGACATCCAACTTATGTTTGGTACGCTCTGGATAAGAGCGTCTGCTAAATGACTTAAATATAAATGTAAATGTACTAGAGTGTTGGTGGTGGTGAAGATGATGAAGATTGTATTTTACTATTGACCCTGTACCACTGTCCATAACATTAATTCATGAATTTATTCATTCATGCAGGAACAAGGCCACGTCCATAGTTAGTTGAACAATGGCACTCTAGATTCCGGAAAACGACACATCCCAATTAGACCTACTGTATGACTCATCTGATATTAACCCCACTGTGGACTGAGGGAGGCTTCCCATTCATATTCTGGTGTTGCCAAGTCTTCTTTACATTAGCACTTTGGCACAGGAGTGTCATGCACCCCAAAAATCGAAGGGGGCAAAACCGATGTACGTGAGGATGGCTGGGGGGGGGGGGGACCATAAGTTGGAACATATTTCAATCACCTGAAACAGCTTTTGCCTGCAATCTAGAGCCATGGTCATTATGCTTAATTCTATGTTTAAACAAAGATATGTCTATTTTTCTGCATGTCTTGAGCTGTCTATATCCTCCTGACTACCAACCTTGCCAGCAGGCATGACAGCTAAGATAGTTAGACAACTAGCTACTCTAACTTGATTGACAGTCTGAAATGGCTTCTTGGTAGTTATGAGGTTAGGAGATTGGTAACCTATCCAGGTTAACTAAAGCCAACTTCATAAAATTGCTAGGTGGCTAGTAGTATTACAGACAAACAACAAAAATAAAAAATACATTAAATAAATGTTGTATTTTAATTTTTTACAGGACAAATATGAGGGGGCACATGCCACTGTGCCCCCTACGGGCATGATGCCTCTGCTTGCGCAGATCATCATGTCAGAGCATGATGACATGGCCTCAGGTCTATGATATATAAGTGTTGTTTCGATGCTTTTTTAAAAACTCACTATTACAGGCTCATTGGAAGGCAAAATAACTGTAGAATAGGATATCATTTTTGTTACAACTTCAGAGGAACATCTTCTGTCACAGTTAAACTCAGGTATTTGACAACATCTTGAATTGTTTGTTTCTTTTAGGGATGTAATTGTGGTGTTGTGTGCAGATAATTTAATTATTGATAGAAATGTTTCCTAGTTACCATAAATTGTAGTACTTAACTGTTGATTCATACAGTATTAACTATTATTCAATGAGGTGCTAATAGTTAAAATAAAAGTGAATAATACAATATTGTAATTAAATAAGCAATTACAACATAAGCAACTGCTTTTATTTAGTTTTTCGATGTCAAATGGCAATAAATGCAAATACAATACAGATACAAAATGTTAAAACATTGTCAAAGTGACACCCAGATCCTAGGCTACTCAACATGTATCTTCACTTTAATTAGTTTAATTGTGATTATGAACATGAGAAAATGAGGCTATATTTAATTCTCAGATTCATCCTAATCTCCTGAGATGAAGTTGAATTTCTTCGTTTCCGCTGTGGCTCTACTTGGTGCCTTCCAACCCCGCTATGAATGTAGAGCTATTGAAACCCCCAGAGCACTTGATCCATTCCACAATCTACAGGCAGAGCTGCAACAGCAACTCCCTATTCTTCTGCGACTAGGAGAGGAATACTTCATTCGACTTGACAACTCCAATCAAAATTCACCCCAGTCTTCATTGTCGAATACATCTCCTGGAGCTTCTGCGCGGTCAACAACGGTCAACAGGGCTTTACTTCAGTTTACGCAGCGTCTTCTGCAAGGTAAAGTCGGTAACAGCAATCGGTTTCTGAACAGCTACGCTAACCAGATGGATGATTCCACTGAGAGAGGAAAGCGGACCTGGCCGGGCGAAGAGCCACCGATCTCATTGGACCTGACGTTCCATCTGCTGAGGGAAGTTCTAGAAATGGCTCGAGACGAGCAATTAGTTCAGCAGGCGTATAGTAACCGGAAAATGATGGACATATTCGGGAAATAAAAGTGTTAGAAATACATTTACCAAATACATTGTGTACATCTTACATAAACTGTACGTTACTATTCCATTTTTGTTTTACTCTTGAATTGGTTAACTTTCGTTCTTTCAGTTATTATTTTTTTATTGATTTGTAAAATCGAGTTGTAATTCGCTTTGTAGTTATTACATAGTGTGATGAGAAATAGGCAAGGCCAGTTGAAATGCTGAACACAAATATCCTTTAATGTTCTTTAACTTATATTCAAGCATAACGTATTTTGTATATATTGTCCAAACATTCATCCTCTCTCTCTGGAATTCCCTCTCATTGTACAACTGCTTCAAGTTTGATAATAAAACAGGCCAATCATATGACTATCAGCAACCAACCATATCTGTTGTGCAAGAGAATGTCTGATATTTATATTTGTAATAAAAAAGTTTCCAAAGTTATATTCATTGCTTGCTGTGTAGACTAAATTGAGTGTTTTAATACATTGAGACGTTTTTCTGACTCACGCGTAAATCTATTGCCAAAATGTGTGCCAAATTACGCACGGCTTTCTCAAGACAGAAATCTGCCCTATGTTTTTACGGTACTATAGAAATGCTAGAGAGGATTTACAGAGAAATTACAGTTATATAACGGTAACATAGTAATGATTTAAACCGTGCCTGCAGCGGGATGCTGACTCAACCAAAACAATACCTAGTAGAACAACAATGTCTTGAGGTAAAATGAACATCTACTTCTGGTTGTTCAGCCAAGAAAAGGAGAAGACGTGTTTGGGTCCATCTTTGTCATCTGTGTTTTGCTGACTTGATGCCGCATCAGAAGTCATCTGTGAAAAACAAAGAGCAAAAACATTAGAGGTCCCCTCAAACTATTGCAAAGCTACTGGTTGTATAAATAGTATATTGTTCAGAATTGGGTTTGTAAGTGGGATCAAATTAAAACTTGCAATGCATGCTGAATAAGTAAAGTATAATTTAGAGAGAATATAAAGAAATATTTATGTAATCTGTAGCATGTCCTTAAGGTCCATGCAAAATTAGAAGTCAAATGAAGGAGGAATTCTTACATGCCTCAACAGAAAATATTGTTGCTTACATATTCCAAAGCACTAATTTAACACAAGGAAATCAAATATTTTGTAGAGTCTAAAGAGCTTCTTTGAGGTACCAAATACAAAATAACTCTAACATAAAAAGAAATGTATACCATATTTATCTCACCACACTAATACCCACCTGCTCACACCCACAATATGTCCTGTATCAATCAATATGATGTCCTGAATTACCATATCCACATCCATACAATAAACTCAGAGTATACAAGATCAGTCAGCAATTTGACCTGAGAAAGAAAAATTGCACTAAATTGAAACTTCTCATGTTTTCAATTTAAAGCGGGTAACCTTTTAAGTGTGATAGACTGAGTGCTTAAGTAGTAGTCAGTGCACAAATGAAGAAATAAACATATCCTAATGGTAGACTTTATCAGACTCCAAAGCTGATGCATTAAAATAAACAAAGCCACAACTGTGACACAGAAAGCCATTTCCGGTTATGCACATGCCACTCAAACACACACACACACACACACACACACACACACACACACACACACACACACACACACACACACACACACACACACACACACACACACACACACACACACACACACACACACACACACACACACACACACACACACACACACACACACACACACACACACACACACACACACACACACTGACCCTTTCTGATAAACGCCTCTATGAATCTGTAGGCCATTCATTTTTTCCCCCTCTGGAATGAATACATACTGTTCCAGGTGGCTTTTCCCTTTTCAATTGAATCCACATGATTATGTTGGTGTAAACTCTATGCTCATTCATATTAGCACACCACATGCAAATGAAACTCAATGGTGATGACATGTAACAGAGTGGTTGATAATTATCCCTATGAAAACAGCAGTGTCCCCCTCCCTGCTTCACCCCTAACACACGCAGGGCTACGGCAACCAGAGAGCAGGCAGGTGTCTCATCATTAAAGCCGCCTGCTGAGGTGAAAGCCACTGCCGTAACCCAGGCCAGGGCCCATGCAGGCCCACTCTGAGTTGAGCAGAGCACAGCTGCTTTAAACAATGACTGCTATTCTGATACAGATTGGATATTGACTGGTTTCAATAACCACATTTTCCTCATACAGAGTACGGGAGATAAAAGCCAAGCAATAATAATATTAGTTTTATATTTAAAAATATCCATATGGTTTGTGAACTCAAATGTGACCTTGACTGTCACTGCACTAGGCAGCTGCTGGGATGGAGTTAGCCAGGGATCATGAGTTATTATTCTATCATGTATTATACTGAGACATTTTCAGTAAATTTCACAGCTAGGCTGTAGTGTGTCAAAAACACTCCTCTCACCTGTGTCGGTGGCTCCGCTGATGGGAAGTTAACCAGATTTGTGTTTGGGAACTGAACAGGGGTTGTGGTTGGGAAGTGGACTGGGCTGGCCTGTGTGGTGGCAGTTGGTGTTGGGGTTAGGGATGGGAATTGTACTGGGGTTGTGGCACGGACGGGGCCCTGTGGGTTGGCCAGGGTAGCCATGACACCTAGGGTCTCAATAGGTCTCTGAGGAAGGGGTGGGGGTGCTGTCTGCTGCTGGGGCTGTGGAGGGTTGGCCTTAACGACAGAGGGCCCTGCAGCAGAGGGGGAGACATCTGTACGGGTCGCCCCTGTCATCCGCCTCAATTCTACTTCCTCTTCTCCATCTTCAAATTCTTCATCGTCTTCAACATCTGAACAACAACCAAGAGTTCAAAACACAAAAATAGTAAATTGTTTAATTTTACTGCAGTTTTACATTGATCTTGCTATTGTTATTTGCATAGTTTATTTTGTGGCACTGGATGTAGTGATTTTGGACATTGTGAAAGAACATTGAAATGCCAACGTCTCACTTAATACTCAATACTCCCTACCTTTCACAAAGTCTATAGTGAGCAGTACCCTCCTCTCCCGCTCAAAGTTAGCTGTGTAGTGATCCATGTTGTCATAGCCACGCTCCACTTTGTCCAGGTGGGAGATGTTAGTGCCTGCAATGAGCCTGGTAGACCGAGAGAGAGATCACAGTTACACTGTAGTTTCTGAGGACCAGAACTATAGTCTGAAACTGGAAAGAAGGGTATGTGTACTCACTTTTGTAGAAGAGGCTTTGCAGTCTGTGGGAGCAAAGATGAGAAAGGAATTACTTCTCAGAAAACTCTGATGTAGACACAACATGTCTTCTGAGAAAACATCTCGGGAGACATTGCACAACATGTTTGTAATAACTTACACTTTTACACGTTTTATTCTAACATGGTACATAACCAATTATGATATTGATTTATCACTGACACAGAATTTCAGATGCTTACATTACTATTTTATGTGGTGGTTATTTGTCTGTGTTTTTCATCACCTGCAGGAAAGTAGCCATCTCTGACTCCTCCATTGTCTGTATCCCTGTCTCCACAATCTTTGCCATGTTCTCCAGGTGCTCTCTATACTTCCTCATGAGGCCGTTTATATAGTCCAGTTTCTCCTGTTTCTCTGCGTTGATCTTCAGGGTCATGTCCCCTTTCCGCTCCTCCAGGACGGCATAAAGGTGATCGAAACTTTCACACACTTTGGATTTCTGCCTCCTGCCATTCTCCTGTTAGACAGCCATGCTTGTACTGTAAGGTTAAACTGACAAATAACTAGGTCATATAGATTTTGTCAGTAGCAAGAAATGAGGGCGCATAAAAATTAAGCATACCATTTTTACCATCAATATTGTTGAAGTTCTATACTATGTGAAAATGCTGTTATAGACGAAATGTAAGAAAGGACAAAAGGTTGAAGGCTTTACCTCAACTGTCTTACAGGTCTCATCCAGTTGACTCATGATGCCTTGAATCCTGTCGTTGTTCCCCACTAGCATGGCTATACAGTCAGTCAACTCAGTCTGGAACACACACACAGTTCCAGCATAACTTTTTTTTAATGACATTTTATGTACCAACTCTGATACTCTGTTCATTAGAAAAAAAGGGGAAGTTTGACTTCAATTTGACATACCTGTAAAGCATCATTATGAAAAAGGAAATAGACAGATATAAATGTAAAATAAACAAGTTAACCTTTTGCTTATTGAATACAGTGTTGAGTGGGGCCACATCACAGTCTTTGTGGGCTCCAAACACCTTGCAGAGAGAGCAGGTGGGCACGCCACACGTCACACAGTAGATGTTGATCTTCTCACCCTCATGCTCCTCACACATGGGCTGGTCACACTTGGCAGGCTCAGGCTCAGGCTTGCTGCTACAGAACAGGTGACAGTTATACTTTGGGGATCCTGTTTACACCACACATTGGACAAAGATTTCCTGGTGACCTTTTTAAAAACTCAACAACCCTGGTGTAATCGAGTTACCAGTGAGAGTTTGTGAGCGAGGAAGCTATACTGTTAATTGAGCACAGTAATGTAGGTCACACTGGCAAGTCACAAAAACACCTTTGTGTCCAAAGTGCCTAAAATGTTCAAGCCATAATATTATAACATCAAAGTGAGTGAACAAATGTAGTACAGACAAACATACTTTCTCCTCATGGAATGTTAGCATTTCAGAAAAGCCATAATTTATGTTTATTTGGCAACCAAGAGTATGCTAACATTTTGAATAACTGTTTTTAATAGTCCACTTGTGTCACGTAGTCCTAATCCACAGTTGCTTGATGAGCCTATCACACCATTGTGGCTAAAACGCTAAAACGCATTCTGCACTTGGCTATTCTGCACTTGGCTCCCAGATTCAAGCAATGTGAAAATTGTATTTGTCTTGTCCCGGTAATCTACTCAAGAACTTTATTAAATTGATTGTGCAAAAATGATATGCTAAAAAGCCAGGAGCAGATGACGTCTTTTCAGAGATCTACTGTTTAGGTTTATTAGGATGTAGTTAAGTGAATTTACATGTAGCTATAAACAGATAATCTACTATGGATAGTTAATGACAGAAGTTGTATTTTAAAAACATTGGGTTTTCCTACGTCAACTATTTTTGTCAACTACTTGTGTACTGTCTATCTCTCCTAAAAGCAGACTAAATACTATATTGATGTCTAGAGAATGTAGTACGGCTCAAATTGGAATAAAACTGACTGCTGCCTCATTGGCCTACATTATAAAAACAAAATCTAACCAACGGGCAATGTGTCCAGCCACCCATGAGTAAACCCCATTTTCACAATGAAAAAACAAATATATATTCAATTTTCCAATTCTCATCAGTAGTTTTCCGATTCATTCTATATGTTGTTTGGGATAGTATGTAGTCTTTTTGATGTCCAGATTTGTTGGTGTGAGGGTTTGCTGTTTGTCTAATTGGCCAGATATACATGGGACTGCTGCTGAGTGCCTCCGACTAAATTGTCTGCCAATCTTTTTAAATAGGCCTGTAGTGTCTCACCTCGAGGACTCCTGTTTGTACATATCAATGATATGCTGTCTGTCTCAGACCAATTGTCTTTGGCCTGCTGTCTTCTTTTAGGCATTTATTGTCTCACCTTGAGGACTCCTGTTCTTGTTTGTACATGTCAATGATATTCTCCACCAGCAGGTTCCTCTGCAGGCCATAGACTCCATGTCTGTCCAGGACCACCTCATGTCTGCAGGACGGGCAGCGGAAACGTCCCCCTGAAGATACAGTGGTTCCTCTGGTCGATAGATAAGGGTTTGAGGCCTACACAGGACATCAGTGTATCAATGGCGTTAGATAAAGCCAGTGGAAATGTTTAAATATAGGCCTACTGTTGTCTAATATTGGTTAGTAGTATTTGCGTTGTTTACTGGTTAAAATGTGTGTTAGTTGATTCTGTAATGGCATGGGTCAAGAGGAAACACGGTTTCTTTTCAGCATTATAGAATAAGTGGTAATTGAATACTGACAATTAAAGGATGAGCAATACCTTTACTACAATGTCAGACTTCTGTACATGTAATGTATATGAATGGATAAACATTTAAGAGACAGCAGTAAAGGTTAAAGGTTAAAAGTTCAGCTTTGAAATAACCAACCTACCTGGAAAATATCTTGGGCACATTTTCGACAAAGGTTGTGTTGACAAGGGAGAATCACCACCGGTTTGGTAAACATCTCCAAACAGATGGGGCAAATGAGCTGTTTCTCCAAGCTGTCCATGTTGCTGTCTTGCTTTTTGGAATGTGAATACCCCAGAGATATATTCATTGCACAGTGGAAAAACAAAACCACTACTGCTGTCTTTAGGGATACCAACAAACAGTCCCCCAACAGTCCCTCAATCCCTAAAGAACTGACTTGGCAAAGATTAAAGATGTCTACTCCTTTAGAACAATGCAGAGTCACTGGGCCTGCTTAGGCGCTCGTTGCTGTCCTCAAAGCTCCTTCGAACGGATCGCATTGCTCCCTAGCTGGCAATCCACTGAGTGTCACAGGCTGTTTTTAGAAACCCCCACGTCAAGGGTTGCCATGCTTACTTGCCCATATATGAAAATGTCACGAGAAGGGTTAGAGGGTCCAGCTGTTACCACCTCTGAAACAGGAAGGGGTAAGCCCATACCTCTACCAAACAGAGTGGGCTGAAGTTGCCCCTATACAGTGATCTTGGGTCAGTTTTGCATTTCGCCCACTAATAGTTAAGGTTAGGATTGGGGGAGGGGAAGCTGATCCTAGATCTGTACCTAGACTTCCCCCCCCGGACAGAGCCTTTCAAACAAACTCACGATCTGACTCTTGAACAATAGTGGGCTATAACGTTTTTTAGAGTTGTTAATCAATAAACAATAATTGCCCTATAATGCAATAATGCTTTTGTAGAAAACATTAAAGTTGGCCTACATCTGTGAAATGATTGCCATCAATGTCAAAAGACACCAGTCCATATCCCAATGACAAACATAATCTATTGTGAAACATTAGTCACCTAATTTTAAAAGCAAATACCAGTGTGACCTTGAATACATTACGCTATGCTGATACTGTAAGCAATGCCCCAGACACACATTGATTCTGAACCTGTCATCAGCCTACAGCATTAAAACAAATATACCCTATATATATACACTCGTACCAATAAATCAGATACCATTTCATGTTGACTGTATAGACAGATAAAATCATACATTTATTTTCAACAAAATACTTTTGTTCTATTTTTATACATACACATACTCTAATATATACACACTGAGCTATTTGTACTATGTGACAAGTGAAGTCAATGCACTTCAAAGTGTTTAGGTAAGTGAAAGGAGATGATGGATTTAGTTTGCAGGAGAACAACGACATCAGCTACCTCCAATGAAAACAGAAATCAAGATAAAAAAACAAACAAAAAAAACAACCAAAAGCACTTATTTACAGAGAATGTAATGACGTTAGAGTGTGGGAACAGCCATTGACATAGCAATGGACTGTGTAAGTGTTTATGTCGTCTAGTGCCACTCTAAGGTTTGCAGATGTCCAGGTTCAGGTGTAGCTTCGGTGGCCGTCCCCAATCAGCTGTGTCTTTTCACTGGCATTAGTTGGCTGGTGCACAACCGGAGTGTCCACATCTAGGATTACACAACAACATTGTGAATAATGACACTAAAATTCCCTACAATATCAAATGATCAACATGGATACCTTTGTCAATCTCATTGTTGTATTTTCTCTCATTCCATTCATTGATGTTACACTTTGCTTTCACTACTTAACAGTATAGTTAGTTTGTTTGTTGTTTGCAGAAGATGTAAAGGTATGTTTAGAAATGATTTTATCCTCTATTATTCTGCCGAGATGTTATACGAAATGTTTCTGAATGGCACAAAGATGATGTATCACATCAACGCAAAGCCATCACAACTACTTGTTGTTGAATCTCCAGAGACATGAACTCATTGTACAAATTCGCCCATCAACTTCTCATAATTGATGCGTTGGCACAAACAATGAGCTATATGTCTGTCTACACTGCTTACCACACATTTGTAAACATGTAATAAACCTCTAACTACCATTCAAAGTAAAACAGTGAATTTGTTAAGCAGGGACCTTTTTTCTAACATGGATGTTATATAAATATTGTGCTGTTGAAATCATAGGGCAAGAGTAGCCTATGTGTTTCTTAAAGATATACTTCGTATTTTGGCAAATGAGGCCCTTTATCTACTTCCCCAGAGTCAGATGAACTAGTGGATACCATTTGCATGTCTCTGTGTCCAGTATGAAGGAAGTTAGAGGTAGTTTCACAAACCAATGCTAACTAGCGTTAGCGCAAAGTCAAGAAGTCTATCTGCTAACATGCTAGGACAGTTGAAGTTGGAAGTTTACATACACCTTAGCCAAATGCATTTAAACTCCGTTTTTCACAATTCCTGACATTTAATCCTAGTAAAAATTCCCTGTTTTAGGTCAGTTAGGATCACCACTTTACTTTAAGAATGTGAAATGTCAGAATAATAGTAGAGAGAATTATTTATTTCAGCTTTTATTTATTTCATCACATTCCCAGTGGGTCAGAAGTTTACATACACTCAATTAGTATTTGGTAGCATTAGAGCAGTGGCATCGTCCTTGCTGAGCAGCCTTTCAGGTTACGTTGATATAGGACTTGTTTTACTGTGGCTATAGATACTTTTGTACCTGTTTCCTCCAGCATCTAAAGCCATGACATCATTTTCTGCAATTTTTCAAGCTGTTTAAAGGCACAGTCAACTTAGTGTATGTAAACGTCTGACCCACTGGAATTGTGATACAGTGAATTGTAAGTGAAATACTCTGTCTGTCTGCAATTGTTGGAAAAAATGACTTGTGTCATGCACAAAGATGTCCTAACCGACTTGCCAAAACTATAGTTTGTTAACAAGATATTTGTGGAGTGGCTGAAAAACTAGTATTAATGACTCCAACCTAAGTGTATGTAAACTTCCGACTTCAACTGTATTTGTGTGTGTGTGTGTGTGTGTGTGTGTGTGTGTGTGTGTGTGTGTGTGTGTGTGTGTGTGTGTGTGTGTGTGTGTGTGTGTGTGTGTGTGTGTGTGTGTGTGTGTGTGTGTGTGTGTGTGTGTGTGTGTGTGTGTGTGTGTGTGTGTGTGTTTGAGTGGCATGTGGCATGTGTCACTGCATATGTGTCTTCACCCACTGACTGTGTCCCCTCACCAGTCTCCTTGTCGTGGCGGATCTCCTCCTCCAGGTCTTCAGGGGAGACATAGCTGTCTGTTCCCTCTCCGGGGTGCATGGACTTCAACTTTCCACAGCAGCAGTTACAGCAGCAGCACAGGCAGCAGCAGCAGTAGCACCCCGTTATCACGCCAAACAAGGCAAAGAGACCCTGACAGGAGAGAGATATACTATAGGTTAACACAACACAAAAACATGCACGCACTCACGCAGACAGACTCAAACACAAACGCAGCAGCTCGCACCAATCTTTCCCCTCCATGCACAATAAAACCATCCAGGGATTCCAGATGATTGTGGAAGCTCACCTTAGCCCACCAGGTAGACAGCATGAAGTAGGTGTTGACATTCTCCTCTCCAAACTGCTGGGCCACATAAAGGCCAAGGGAGCCGTAGCTGTCATAAATGTTTCTCTTGGTGACGTCTGACAGAATGGAATTAGCGCTGTTGAGCTCCTTGAATTTATCTGCTGTCTCTGGGTTGTCAGGGTTCTTGTCCGGGTGGTACCTCAGAGCTAATTTCCTGAAAGGTATTCAAAAGTAAATAAATGTACACACAAAAATATGGATTTCTCCTATGTGGTTTCAGAAACTGGGTGAGATGGTGTGTAAAGACAAAGGCTGTATCGTCTCTTTAGTGTTTACCATACAGCTCTATTCTCTATGGATTTCATTATGGTCCTTTATTTGACTTATCTAGACACACACTTGTTTGTCTGGATGTAGCCATGCTGGCACTAAGCCTACTGCCCTATCTGGTGTCTGGAAAACAACAACACAACAGAGATGTGGCATCTGCTGTGGTGCGTGAACATGTCTTTTTTAGTATTACAAACTACTTCGGAGCATGGCTGCGGGAAAATATTTAGGGGGTGGGGTACTTAGAGATGATTTATTTATTTTATTCTCATTTAACAGGGGGTGCATGAACATGATTAGGGGTTATTCATGTCTGCAATTAATAAAAACATTGCAACTACCATCTTACGTCAAAATAGATCATCGGAGCATCAGGCATGAATCTATTCATGTATTAAATCCTTTGTTTAAACAACATTAGAGCATTGACAACACTGTAATGTCCTATCAGTTTTCATCAATTTAAGTTAAATTCATTTATGCCTAGTTTCCATAACAAACAAAACACTTGTGGAACACGAGTGTGCATAGATTTAGTATTGATTAGTCTGCAATGGAAAATGTGAGTCATCTTGGTACGACTGTCTGTAAGTGATGATCACACCCTTTCTTCCCAACATCATGTGATACAGTATATGATAGATACTGTATACACGGAGTATACAAAACATCCAGCACACCTGGTCTTTCTATGACATAGACTGACCAGGTAAATTCAGGTAAAAGCTAAAATCCCTTATTGATGTCACTTGTTAAATTCACTTCAATCAGTGTAGATAAAGGGGAGGATGTTCAAGCCTCGAGACAATTGAGACATGGATTTTGTATGTGTGCCATTCAAAGGGTGAATAGTCAAGACAGAAGATTGAAGTGCCTTTGAACGGGGTATGGTAGTAGGTGCCAGTTCGGGCGCATCGGTTTGTATCAAGAACTGTAATGCTGCTGGGTTTTTCAAGGTCAACAGTTACCCATGTTTTTCAAGAATGGTCCACCACCCAAAAGACATCCAGCCAATTGTGGGAAGCATTGGAGTCAACATGGGCCAGCATCCTTGTGGAACGCTTTCGACACCTTGTAGAGTCCATGCCCCGACGAATTGAGGCTGTTTTGAGGGCAAATGGGGGGGATGAAACTCAATATTAGGAAGGTGTTCCTAATGTTTGGTATTCTCTATGTATACCGTATGTGATAGTGATCGATATACATGTAGATGTGATTGATAGATATACACGTGGATGTGATAGATAGTGATAGATAAAATGTGATAGTGATAGATATAAATGTGATAGATATAGATATTGATGTGATAGATATTGATGATATAGACAGTGATAGATATAGATGATGTAGATAGTGATAGATAATAGATATGATAGTGATGTACAGTAGATGGGATAGATATACAGTGCATTCAGGAAAGTATTCAGACCTCTTCACCTTTTCCAAATTTTGTTACGTCATAGCCTTATTTTAAAATTGTTTGAATCGTTTTTTCCCCCTCATCAATCTACAGACAATACCCCATAATGACGAAAGCAAAAATAGGATTGTATACATTTTTTGTGAATTTATAAAAGATAAAGAACGTACATTTCACATTTACATATGTAAGTATTCAGACCCTTTTCTCAGTACTTTGTTGAAGCACCTTTGACAGTGATTACAGCCTCAAGTCTTCTTGGGTATGATGCCACAAGCTTGGCACACCTGTATTTGGGGAGTTTCTCCCATTCTTCTTTGCAGATCCTCTCAAGCTCTGTCAGGTTGGATGGGGAGACTCACTGCACTGCTATTTTCAGGTCTCTCCAGAGATGTTCAATTGGGTTCAAGTCTGGGCTCTTGCTGGGTCACTCAAGGACATTCATAGACTTGTCCCGAAGCCACTCCTGCATTGTCTTTGCTGTGTGCTTAGGGTCATTGTCCTGTTGAAAGGTGAACCTTCTCCAACCTTCTCCCCAGTCTAAGGTCCTGAGCACTCTGGCGCATGTTTTCATCCAGGATCTCTCTGTACTTTGCTCCACTCATCTTTCCCTCAATCCTGACTAGTCCCCCAGTCCCTGCCTGGGACTGGGAGACTGGCTGGCATGTGCCTTTTACTGAAGATTGGCTTACATCTGGTCACTCTACCATAAAGGCTTGACTGGTGGAGCGCTGCAGCGATGGTTGTCCTTCTGGAAGGTTTTCCCATCTCCACAAAGGAACTGTCAGAGTGACCACAGGTTCTTGGTCACCTCCCTGACCAATGCCCTTCTCACCGGATTGCTCAGTTTGGCCAGACGGACAGCTCTAGGAAGAGTCTTGGTGGTTCCAAACTTCTTCCATTTAAGAATGATGGAGCTTCTGTCTTCTTGGGGATCTTCAATGCTGCAGAAATGTTTTGGTACCCTTTCCCAGATCTGTGCCTCGACACAATCCTGTCTCAGAGTTCTACGGACAATTCCTTAGACTTTTTTTGCTCTGACATGCATTGTCAACTGTGGGACCTTATATAGACAGGTGTGTGCCTTTTCAAGTCATGTCCAATCAATTGAATTTACCACATGTGGACTCCAATCAAGTTGTAGAAACATCTCAAGGATGATCAACGGAAACATGATGCATCTGAGTTCAATTTCGAGTCTCATAGAAAAGTATGCATGTAAATAAGGTATTTCTGTTTTTAATTTGGAATAAATGTGCAACATTTCAAACAACTTGTTTTCACTTCGTCATTATGGGGTATTGTGTGTCGATTGATGAGGATTTTTAAAAACTTATTTCATCAATTGTAGAATAAGGCTGTAGCGTAACAAAATGTGAAAAAAGTCTAGGGGTCTGAATACCTTCTGAATCCTCGATAGATAGATAAATATATATATATATATATAGATAGATAGATAGATAGATAGATAGATAGATAGATGGATGTGAATTGCTTGTGCCTTATTTCCCACCTGTAGGACTTCTTGATGTCATCATGGGTACAGCCCTTTTCTAGCCCAAGCACTTGATACAGAGACTCTCCAGAGGTGGACAGGGAGCGCTGCCTTGGTTCAGACATCCTACCACCATTACCTGCTGGAGAAAGAGGGCAGACAATGGTGAATTACATTCATATCAGTACAACCATTAAAAAAACACACTCCGTCAAACCATGAAGCTCTCTTTTGACAGAAAATAAATGATCATCCAAGGAGACAAAATAAATACCTAGTTTCCCTAATTTTATGCAGCAGTTATCCTTATAATTCCTTTATGGTATCAAAGTCCTCAGTTGAAGTCCTCTTCCTACCTGGTGAGGTGTATGGTGACGATGGACTTCCAGTGGACTGCTAGCAACTGTTTGTCAGACATGAGGTGCGGTGAAATGAAACATTCATAAACTAGAGGTCTTGAGTTTCCCAGGCCACCAATGGGTCTACTCTACACGCCTGTGTAGGCTTGATCAGGTTTCAGCTGAGACGGTCTGCTGCTTGTATTGTGTGAGACTGAAGGTAGGCATGACAACTCCTTGGTAAGGGTCTGGGAGAATGATTAGTATAAATATAGCAGTTTCACTTCAACTCAAAAAGTCTGACAGCAATGCCCGCATACAATTCCAGTGAGTTGAGAACAGGTCTTTGATGTCCTAATACCTTGGCATCGGGTCTATGAACTGGTACAGTAGATAAAACAACAATTGTCACATCAATCCATTTGTTTCAATTGAAGCTGTTGTAGAAAATAGTTGCTACAAAAATAATGCTCAAGATATAAGAGGCATTGAACAGTCAGTCCTGTGCAGACTTTGCCATGAGGAAACAGAATCAATAGAGTATCTTTTCTGGTACTGTCCATCGGTGGCTCGTTTTTGGAGCCAGGCCCAGGAATGGTTTTCATGTCATAATATCAGGTTTCAGATTGAACTGCAAACTGTACTGTTAAGGGATCTGAAACCCCACAATCCGTCAATCAGCATTATACTATGAGGTAAAGTATACATTTTTAGGCCAATATTGGTATAAATGTTACAAATAGGGAGGTTCAAGACCCTCATTAGACATCACAGTAAAAGGGAGGGATGCATTGCTAAACTGTCAAGTGTCTTCACTGACATTTTCAACCTCTCCCTGACCAAGTCTGTAATACCTACATGTTTCAAGCAGATCACCATAGTCCCTGTGCCCAAGGAAGTGAAGGTAACCTGCCTCAGTGATTACCGCCCCGTAGCACTCACATTGGTAACCTTGAAGTGCTTTGAAAGGCTGGTGATGGCTCACATCAACAGCATCCTCCCAGATACCCAATACCCACTCCGATTCGCTACCGCCCGAACAAATCCACAGATGACGCAATCTCAGTCGCACTCCACACTGCCCTTTCCCACCAGGACTAAAAAAACAGCTATGTGAGAATGCTGTTTATTGACTACAGTTCAGTGTTCAACAACATAGTGCACATGAAGCTCATCACTAAGCTAAGGACCCTGTGACTAAACACCTCCCTCTTCAACTGGATCCTGGAATTCCTGACGGGCCGCCCACAGGTGGTAAGAGTAGACAACAACACGTCTGCCACGCCGATCCTCAACACTGGGGCTCTGATCCTCAACACTGGGGCTCTGATCCTCAACACTGAGGCGTGTATAGTCGTGGCCAAAAGTTTTGAGAATGAAACAAATATTAATTTTCACAAAGTCTGCTGCCTCAGTTTGTATGATGGCAATTTGCATATACTCCAGAATGTTATGAAGAGTGATCAGATGAATTCCAATTAATTGCAAAGTCCTTCTTTGCCATGCAAATGAACGGAATCCCCCCAAAACATTTCCACTGCATTTCAGCCCTGCCACAAAAGGACCAGCTGACATCATGTCAGTGATTCTCTTATTAACACAGGTGTGAGTGTTGACGAGGACAAGGCTGGAGATCACTCTGTCATGCTGATTGAGTTCGAATAACAGACTGGAAGCTTCAAAAGGAGGGTGGTGCTTGGAATCATTGTTCTTCCTCTGTCAATCATGGTTACCTGCAAGGAAACACGTGCCGTCATCATTGCTTTGCACAAAAAGGGCTTCACAGCAAGGATATTGCTGCCAGTAAGATTTCACCTAAATCAACCATTTATCGGATCATCAAGAACTTCAAGGAGAGCGGTTCAATTGTTGTGAAGAAGGCTTCGGGGCGCCCAAGAAAGTCCAGCAAGCGCCAGGACCGTCTCCTAAATTAGATTCAGCTGCGGGATCGGGGAACCACCAGTACAGAGCTTGCTTAAGAATGGCAGCAGGCAGGTGTGAGTGCATCTGCACACACAGTGAGGCGAAGACTTTTGGAGGATGTTCTGGTGTCAAGAAGGGCAGCAAAGAAGCCACTTCTCTCCAGGAAAAACATCAGGGACAGACTGATATTCTGCAAAAGGTACAGGGATTGGACTGCTGAGGATTGGGATAAAGTCATTTTCTCTGATGAATCCCCTTTCCGATTGTTTGGGGCAACCGGAAAAAATATTGTCAGGAGAAGACATGGTGAGCGCTACCATCAGTCCTGTGTCATGCCAACAGTAAAGCATCCTGAGAGCATTCCTGTGTTGGGTTGCTTCTCAGCCAAGGGAGTGGGCTCACTCACAATTTTGCCTAAGAACACGGCCATGAATAAAGAATGGAGCAACTTCTCCCAACCATCCAGGAACAGTTTGGTGACGAACAATGCCTTTTCCAGCATGATGGAGCACCTTGCCATATGGCAAAAGTGATAAAGAAGTGGCTTGGGAAACAAAACATTGATATTTTGGGCCAGGAAACTCCCCAGACCTTAATCCCATTGAGAACTTGCGGTCAATCCTCAAGAGGAGGGTGGACAAACAAAAACCCACAGATTCTTATGCAAGAATGGGCTGCCATCAGTCAGGATGTGGCCCAGAAGTTAATTGACAGCATTCCAGGGAGGATTGCAGAGGTCTTGAAAAAGAAGGGTCAACACTGCAAATATTGACTCTTTGCATCAACTTCATGTAGTTGTCATTAAAAGACTTTGACACGTATGAAATGCTTGTAATTATACTTCAGTATTCCATAGTAACATTCTGACAGAAATATCTGAAGACACTGAAGCAGAAAACTTTGTGGAAATTAATATTTGTGTCATTCTCAAAAATGTTGGCCACGACTGTACTTAGTCCCCTCCAGTTCTCCCTGTTCACCCACGACTGTGTGGCCAAACACGACTCCAACACCATCATTAAGGTTGCTGACGACACAACAGTGGTAAGCTTGATCACCGACAACGATGAGACAGCCTATAGGGAGGAGGTCAGAGACCTGGCATTGTGGTGCCAGGAAAACAATCTCTCCGTCAATGTGAACAAGACAAAGGAGCTGATCGTGGAGTACAGGAAAAGGCTGGCCGAATAGGCCCCCGTTAACATCAACAGGTCTGTAATGGAGCGGGTATATTGTTTCAAGTTCCTTGGTGTCCACATCACCAACTGACCATCATGGTCCAAATACACCAAGACAGTCATGAAGAGGGCACGAGAACACCTTTTCCCAGGACCTATATACTCGGCGGTGTCAGAGGAAAGCCCAAAAAATTGTCAGAGACTCCAGTCACCCAAATCATAGACTGTTTTCTCTGCTACCGCACGGCAAGCAGTACCGGAGCAACAAGTCTAGGACCAAAACGCTCCTTAACAGCTTCTACCCCCGAGCCATAAGACTGCTGAACAATTAATCAAATGGCCACATTGATCCCCCCTCCATTTGTTTTGTACACTGCAGCTACTCTCTGTTTATTATCTATACATAGTCACTTCACCCCCACCTACATGTACAAATGACCTCGACTAACCTGTACCCCCGCACATTGACATGGTACCGGTACCCTCAGTATATAACCTCATTATTGTTATTTTATTGTGTTACTTTTTATTATTTTTTACTTTAGTTTATTTGGTAAATATTTTATTAACTCTTTCTTGAACTGCACTGTTGGTTAAGGGCTTGTAAGTTAACATTTCACGGTAATGTGTTGTATTGTTGTATTCGGCGCATGTGACAAATAAAGTTTGATTTGATTTGATAAAGGAAAACGCTAAATTGTATTATACTGGGAAAGATGGGTTATCTGTGGACATCGGAGGGTTGGAGTTAAGAACAGAACGAATGGTGGATTGACCCCTGTGGGTGAAAATCCAGCACTTGCATAAAGAGGAAATGAGGAAAATATGTATAATTATTTAACTACAAAATTTAAATATTTTTTAGGTAAGGCTTACATTCACCATTTCAAAGGAAATACTGCCACCTAGCACATGGACATGGGTAGTGGAGGATAGTTGTGAAAACTATTTTTCCCAGTGTGCAAAGGTTTGTTGTAACTTACTGTCACTTTTTATAATATAACTGTATGTAATAGCATATTTTCATAGCAGGGTGGTGACAAACACACAGGAATGTTTTGTTGTACTGTCACTGTAGTGTAGTAGAGTACAGTAGGTCAGGAGACACTGAATAACATAGAGAAAATTAAATTGTAATGCCAATATAATGTTGTACATATAACGTAATGCCAGTTACATTTACAGTATCACATTTTAAATTAGATTAGAAACTGGGTAGTTTGGGTCCTGAATGCTGATATATATTTAAGCAATAAGGTCCGAGGGGGTGTGGTATATGGCCAATATATCTTGGCTAAGGGCTGTTCTTAAGCACGAGTGCCTGGAGTGCCTGGATACAGCTCTTAGCCGTGGTATATTGGCCATATACCACAAACCCCTGAGGTGCCTAATTGCTATTATAAACTGGTTACAAATGTAATTAGAACAGTAAAAATAAATGTTTTGTCAAACCTGTGGTATATGGAATGATATACTACGGCTGTCAGCCAATCAGCATTCAGGGCTCAAACCACCGAGTTTATAACAGACAATCTACCATGGGTATGACAAAAAAAATATATATGTTACTGTTCTAATTACATTGGTAAACAGCTTATAATAGCAATAAGACAACCCTGGAGCTTGTGGTATATAGCCGTGTTGCGTCGTGCCTAAGAACAGACCTTCCATGGTATATTGGCCATATAGCACACTTCCTCAGGCCTTATTGCTTAAATATAGTATTATATTTTAAATTAGAATAGTATTACATTTTAAATGAAAATACATAGGGCATATGGCTGATAAAGTGAACATATGGCAGGAGGAGTGAATAGTTAGTTCCTCCTGTTTTATGAACTATGTCCTCTGACGTTAATGCAAATGTTCCTTTGGGAAAAAAACAACAACATTGATTCTGTTTACAGTGCACCTCTGCTAATCCCTGAGCCATAATTGTTATTTGGACTCCCTGTGGGATGATGTGGTGGTGGTGACTGAGCATACAGTGCGCGCACACACACACACACACACACACACACACACACACACACACACACACACACACACACACACACACACACACACACACACACACACACACACACACACACACACACACACACACACACACACACACACACACACACACACACACACACACACACAGGTCTCCTAGGAAACACCCAGGTGGAAAGGCTCACCTGTGTTGTATTAGTGGCTTCCTGGCTGGCTCCTCAGGGGTCCCGCCAATGATAACAATGTCTTCCCTGGGAATAGTCTGTGGTGTCCCAGGGTCTACATTGTTGGGGGAAATCATTCATTGAAATGGATGCCCTTTGACTTGCCTAATCACAGTGGTAGGCCTTAACAGGTGTAGTAAAGCTTCAATTACAATCACAGGGAAACCAAATGTGTAAATACACATTGAACCCATCACATTTTAAAAAATTGAATCCATTAAAATCGTTAAAACTATTTTAAATCATAAAATTGTGCTTGTGAAATGGAGTACCTCTATTAATTCTACAAGACCTGTGCTATTTTTCTCTTGTCTCTGAATATTTACTTGATCTATGTGGATACCAGCTGGCTGCCATAGGGCTGTAGAATATGCAGTGAGTTCATGATGCAGCATCCGTATTGTAGGCCTGTACTTTATCTGCACTGTAACGGTGTTTAGTGTAGCTGCAGATGTAAATCCTTGCCCCATATCCTGCTTTGCTGGCCTGGAGCTCCCATACATGGCCTACTTTTGGACTGGAGCACTCTCACTCTCTCTCTCTCCCTCTCTCACACGCGCGCACGCATGCGCGCACGCACGCAAGCACACACACACGCGCACACACACACACACACACACACACACACACACACACACACACACACACACACACACACACACACACACACACACACACACACACACACACACACACACACACACACACACACACACACACACACACACACACACACACACACACACACACACACACACACCAGACCTCATGGTTGGATGAGGGACTTTTTTCTCTCTCTCTCAAAGTCATATTATGCGTCCCAAATGATACCCTGAAATGTGCACTAATTTTGACCAGGGAGGATAAGGTCCAGGGCCCATAAAAGGGATATAGGGTGCCATTTGTAATGGAGGCAAAGTTTTAATGCTCAGTCAGGCGTATTTCCTGTTTAGTGCTTTAGTCAAATTACTTTGTGTATCATCCAAATGACATATTTGTTTAGTAAGGTTTGCCTAGGGCTACTCCCTTTAGGCCATCCACCTTGATGCATTTAGAATCTGAAAAGTGTAGAACAACAGTACAATGAAGTAAAAACAATAGTTTTCAACTAAAATGTGTCCAGAATGACACATATCTGATCTGGATTTGTTCCAAAGTACTCCTATTACATGATTCTGTTCTCCATTGATGCAGAGGTTATCTCTGCAATAATCTGTCAATCAAGTTACCTGTAGTTTACACTGTACAATTGGCATTTTAACATAAAAAAGCCTATGTAGTATACAAATACATTATATTTGTGACAGGGTCATCTGTAACAGGGTAATCTAAACCCTGCTGCTAGTGCTATGTAAACAATCAAGATATACTCAATCAGATATGGCCTTGAGGAGTAAATAGACCAAAATGTTTGAGTCAACATTATTTCTAAGCAATTTCACCATATTGACGTAATCACTCATTTGCATCATCGTGGCTTCTTGATGGAATCTTCAAAACGTCCACATTACATCGTTTTCTTTCTTTCATACAGCTTAAACCCCAATAGCCTATACAAGGTTCAATCAAGGTTTTGTTCAAATATGCTATATTTGCACGTGTTGACAACTCAATCAAATATCAACCAACTTTGGGCGTTGATCTGACTTCTTTGCCCAGTACAGTAACAAAAGGGTTTAAAGTCGGTCAATGGCAAAAGATTGTATAAAATACAGATGTGCAATGATCTTTTGCCCAGTAATGCAACGGGAGTGTGCTGTGCTTTCCATTCAGCCAATAGACTTCTATCTATTATACATGTGGTACATCTTCATCCAATCCCAAAGAGGGTAACATCACGTAAGCAAATACAATTGGATGCTTCAGACAGGGCTCATCAGATAGTCGATAGCTCAATCGCTGGTGGGAACTTACGTTTGGGAAGAGGGTAGAACAGCGAAATATACGGACTACGGTGGCGTTGTAGCCTTTGTTGTCGTTTGCTTCTTTAATTTTCATTTTTGGACCCATGGATACTTGTTTGTTTCGAGGTGAAGAACGCATATTTCCCTCGTAATGCTATATGAACAATGATTACCGTCTGTGCGCTACCGTAATTTATGCCATCAATGAGAGGGAAATGGACTGAATGCAAGCTGATTACTTTCTCTACCGCCAAGGCACCGCTCCATGCAGGGACAGAATAAACACACATTTAGTTGTAAATGAAAGTTTTATATACCTTTGTAGATGACCGCTCTTATTTTCTGAATATATTTTTTCCGTCTCTGAATCGTTTTCATCATCTGATTTTTGGTTGCTTGGACGTTGCACTGTCTCCGGGAAATAAGGTTTTTTTTATATGAGGAAGCTATTTATTACAGAGATACCAAAAAGACAGAGGCCTTTCCGTTTTCAAGGCCGGATTTGAGTTCAATGGGGTAAAATGGTAAACAACTCAAATGGATAAAATATGGATATCATGGGACTTATTGGAATGTAATATTAGAGGAGTGGGATTGCTTTCGATAACGTTTCGTGCAAGTTTGAAGCATCAAAAAAAGATAACAGGCCATTGTAGTCACAATCACTAAATCTATTTGACTCAAATTAAGGGAAGGGGTGCTGTTGTAATTGGCACATTTGCAGTTGTGCCATCAGCATATATGCAAAATTTTTTTTTACATGATTTGTATGTTGCTTTTTTATTGCAATTTGAGCTGGACCGAGCTTTGACTGTTCAATGGAAGTATGTTATCAGTTACCGGTTTTGCCTCTAGACAGGCCGGTTCCTAAACATGTTCTCAGCCGTAGGGGAGCCATTAGCTTCAGCTCCAGTTCGTCTCTTTTTGGTGGACCTGCCCCAAGACAGCTGTCCAAGGTAAGCGCAAGGCAAAGAGCAATCTGGGTGGAAAACAATTAGATCTTTTAATTTTCAGCTATCACATCAATGTTGGGGTTGTGCAGTGCATGATGCTGGGAAATTACTACAATAATTAGTTTAATATTGATATATTTTGATGGAAACAAAGTAGCTATTCTTTTACATTTTGAGTGGCCCACCAAATTAATTGTGTTATAGCAACTAAGTAACTTTTGCCTCATATTGACCTATATGACCCCTCCACAGGAATGCTCACAATGGACTCATTTATTATTCTTTAACATTCTTTATCTATTTTTTTTATAAAGTCAGTGAGATGGCTGACTTGACCTGTATGATAAAACCCTCATCCATAATAATATGACCAATGAAAAACATTAGTGATATTATTGTACTAATGTTTTATGCCCCCCTAATATGTAATGCATAGAGATTGAGCCATTTAAACCTGATTGAAGTTAACCAAAACAGCTTATCCATCTCCAAAAATACACAATATTTAGTGTACTGTCTGGTCTGGGCTGTTGACAACATTTTATAGTAGAGGCCTTGTTTTTCATGCCTTCAAGACAGTTTTTGAGAACAGAGTTTCTGTATAACTCAAGCATCTCTAGATAACTTGTAAGGATGACACGGTAAACTGCTGAACAAGTCCATAATCCATCATCAGTCATTGGTGCTGAGCCATCCATGCAGAAGGGGTAGGCTTGTTGGGATGGCCTGGTGTACGCTGGAGGTTTCTATGCCCCATATGTCTCTGGATGCTTAGCAGGCGTATGGAAGATATACTGTAGTAGAAGCCTGCTGACACTTTAACAAACAAACCTAGAGAAAAGGAAAACGCATAATAACCACAGCACAACCTCACAGTATACACAAAGCTTTTATTTCAATCAAAGGTGCTTGATCTAAGTAGCCATGATAAAGAATATTGGGTAACACTTTACCTCAAGGTACCCTTTTTTTAAGGGGGTTGTAAAGGGTCTGTAAGTAGTTAAAGGGATACTTTGGGATTTGGCAATGAAGCCCTTTGTCTTCCCAGAGTCAAATGAACTCGTGGATACCATTTTTGTCTCTGTGTGCAGTTTGAAGGAAGTTGCTAACTAGCATTAGCGCAATTGCTAACTAGCGTTAGAGCAATGACTGGACATCTATCTTCGTCATAGTGCTATGCTAGCTGTTACCATAGACTTCTAGTCATTGTGCTAACGCTAGTTAGCATTGGCTCGCAACACTACTTCTAACTTCCTCATAAAGGTCTTCATTGCCCAAATCCTGAAGTATCCCTTTAATAGGCACTTCATTATTAGGTAATATGTAGTTGATAAATCATTTTAACAAGCAGTTGTTTTACTTCTTTTGAAAGAACCCTAGACTCTAGTTTGATTTCTTTCTTTAGTTTAGATAAGGTTGTGATAGTTAGTCAGTCTGTCTTCAATGTGCAGTGTGGTAAGAATGCTGGAGGTGCAGTTTCACAACTTACTTGTGTAGCCTAACCCTTGCATTTCTGGTCAGAGGAGGTAATGACTGAGCCTTAGAGGCCGAGTTGAGTGACTCAATCTCGTTATGTGATTTGGGTTGTTTTGATGCCATCATGCAATCTATTTTGGCAACTTTTTAAACACAGTAATTAATACAACATAGGCTTACTGTATTATTCTGTATTGTGCCTGGTCTTAAGAGTTTCTTTGGGTTTATATATTTCAGTTTAGCGCATCGTATAGGGTTGTTTTCTGATGTTAATTCTCTTGTATAGTGCTTCTGCTGTGGTCATTGACATCTATCTGTTTCTGCTGCTGAAATTCAGAGCTGCTGAAATGCATTGAATATTGGCAATACCTGATATGATTTAACATTTTAAGATAACTTTGTACTGTTCAAGACCTCAATGTAATGACTCAAAGGAAGGTTAACTTGTTTTATGTTTACATAATAACAGAGTCCAAATGGAAGCTATTCATGAGGCCGACATGACATGATGGCCCTTACCTCACACAGACTTCACAGGCCTGCATCACTCTGGGATCTGTGAGAGGCCAGTAAGGGTGTGTGATTAGTTTATGAACCCCTTAGAATGCTACCATCAAGACTGTTTGCCTTTCCCCTATATCTCTGATGGTCTTTTATGGCCCTCCCTGAGCCTGACCCGTGGTCTTTTCCATTAACGAGAAGGGTCCATCCAGTCCACACACACACACACAGTCTGATGTGTGATTTACTACAGGCAACACACTGGGAGGAATATGGAGATGCTCACACTGCTTTCCACACTGAAGTGCCACAATTCATGGGGAAGCTTTGAATTTGTGAAGCACCTTAGAACAGTTTTAGCTTTTGTCCCTTCTACCGTTTAGAGACAGCATGTGTTTTGGGGACAGGACACACAGAGGCTAGGGGAGAGTTAATCCATTCTGTCCGCCTCCTCACTCAGCTTTATTGGTTACAGCTTTGAAGTCAGCCAACCCAGTATAATTTATATTTTATATAAAATGTAGCTTATATTTGTCCTGTTACACACACATGTGTAATGTAAATATTTTCTTTGCATTTCTCAACTCCCCTGAGACACCCGGAGGGAGTGGGGTTTATAATGCACCTGGAGCAATTAGGCTTAAGTGGGCAAGGGCACAGTTGCAGATAGGTCTGTGACTAAGGTAAGCGTATACTAAACCTTGCCCAGGTGTTAAGAACTTTGAATAATCAAGAATGATGCCGATGGAGATGAGGGGACTGCTGTTGAATGGGTAGGGAATGGCCAGTGATGTCAAGATGCAGTCTGAGTGGCGTCCGTAGGACTGGGGAGCCTGTTGAGACATTAGAGCCAAAGCCCCTGTGACTGTGTGACGTGTCCATAGTTGAACTATGTCAAAGGCATCTGATCTGAATCAAAAACAGTCATTGAACACATGCATTGCATTGTCTGTTCTCTGCAGCAATGTTTTTATTTTATTGGACAACAGGTACTGTCTCTAAGTTATTGGTCATCTCAGCTTTTAGCGTATTTCAGCTTTCAGCGCAATGGTCATTTCCTACACCCTGAGGTTCTATGCAAAATAGGGGGGAGAGGACAGTACCCTACGTGGTGATGTGTCCGTTACAAATATACAATACCTTGGTATTCCACGGGCCTGTAGCTGATAGGATAGCCTTGTTCAAGCTTCAGGTAAATTTACCTGTCACACTGTTCGTGGACCAGTATCCTGTCAGATTTGAATATATGGTCAAGTTTGGTTTGCATGAAGTTTGAATTTGCATGATATTTGACAGCTTCTTAGGCTTAAGGGGGGACTGATACTAAACGCAAGCCCAGGTTGTGTCCCAATAATCTGTCTTTTGACTAAGTCCAGCACTATAAAGAAAAGTTTGTCTTATGACCTTATTTTTTTACCCAGTTTCATTTGCATGTTTATGTCCTGCCAAACTGGAATTAAAGCTCAAACGAGTCTTCTTTAAAACGAGCTCACATGTGTTTTCAAACAAGTCTTGTATTCAAAGCTCACACATGCTTTCAGAATGAAATGCCTTGTAAATCCTTGAATGGAATGGCCTAGCATGTGTATTAAAATCGTGTTATTGTAGCTTTCCCCAACTGCCCCATCATATAGACAGAAACATGATGAGCTGGAAAAACAAACAAACCTGTGTTATGCTGTTTCCAGCACTCGAATGGCTTTATCACCATCGCACTTATCATCATCGCACGTGACTATAGGGGCAGATGCTACATCCCAAATGACACCCTATTCCCTATATAGTGCACTACTTTTGACCAAAGCACTATGGGCATTTGGGACGCAGTCAGAGACCTGTCCAGTATAAGATTGTTTGTTGTCGTCACATTATTACCCTGGAAAGTGTTATGTGGAATATTATCTCTTAAATGGATTTCCATTTGATCTTATGAAAGAGCTTGCTCAGTTTGTTTTTGTATGACACAGCACACTTATGAAAAAGTCGTGTTTGTAATTCCCATTCCCAACATATGAAAAATAGGAAGTTAACGTTACAACTGACATTTGGTTACTATTTAGGCCTGCTTTCAAATGCCTGCCATCTTCTCTTTTTCTAACAACTGACCTTTTGACATGACATTTTCAACATTAAGGTCTGGTGTTTGTTATATTAATCATTTAGAGGAATAAGGATTTAGTTAGTGGCCCCTCCATGACGCTGAAGTCGAGGGAATAATCAGGAAACATCCCAAGTGTCCCGTTAGCTTTTTTTTAGTTTTTTGAGTGGAATGTTTGCATAGCTGTCCTTGCAGGAACTCTGCTGCTGCATGGAGGACAGTTTCCCAAGCCATGAGCATGTGTGACTTCCTGTTCCTGTGCAGTGCTGTGGGTCTGAGCCCTGGTCTGATGCTCTTTATGTAAGAGGCCTTGTCATGGTGCTCTAATTCTGGTCCCCGTTCGCCACACTTATCAGCTGTGATGTCAACGTAGGTTGGGAGTCTAATTCGGGCTGTGCACTGCCTGGGTATGAGGGCATACCTAACTCCTCCAGTTTTGGGACTGAATTTATTCAAGGCTACAGCTTCAGAGCGTCTCAGAGAAACTTTCCCCTCTTTTTGTCTCGTTCTCTTCAGCTTGCCAGGCTGACTTGTCTTGTGTAACATGTTAACAGTACAACTGAATCTTTCTTTATGTAGTGAAAGGAGCCACATTGTTCTAGTGACGTTAAGTGTGCATAGTAGAACAGAGACTTGGGAACGTCAGTGATCTCATTCCCCTCATGTTAAATACTCCTAGTATAAACTTTTTGTCTTAACCTTGGCAGCACATCCTGTTGGACTCATGTTGCTGTGGCAAGATGAAGTACATGTACAGTAAGGGCTGGGAACACTCATGATGTTCTGCCAGATGGTCCAATGGGAATTGTACTGATCTGGTACTTGTGGATTTTCCACAAGGTGGATTTTTGATTACTAGGTAAAATCTATCTTTATCAACACTGGATTGATTTGACTAAAAGCATAGCTCTTATTATGTGCTCCATGTTTCATATTGACTATTCATATGACTGTATGCCAACTCCCAAAATGTCCATGCTTACAGAAAGGCACACATACTGTAGAAGCCAGGCCAGGTTAGGCAGTCATCTCTTTGTTAGTTTGTCAAACCCCTACGTCATGAAAAACGTGACAGAGGTATATGGGTGATGTACACCATGCTCCTCTACCCCCCCCTGAAGGGAGAGAGATCGTGGTGTGTGACACTCATACCAGCCCTTCACTTGGCTGGCAGCTGGGTGACCTGGTGCATTCCCCTATACAGCCAGGATTCCAGTCAGGCAGTCCCAGGAGTGTTAGGAGTGGGCAGTCAGTCAGGTGATGGCTAGCATTGGAGCTAAGACAGCTGCACAAGGCTCCACTTACTCCCCGTCCGTCCCTCTGTCCCCTCCTGCCTGCCTGGGCCTTGAGCTGTCCTTCGTCTGCGTGTCTGCTCATATTTATCAGGGCTGAAACCACGACACAGAAACACACGCATGTAGAGCCAGGGAGAGGGACTATGATCCTCGGCCGTGAGGTCCAATGGGAATTGTACTTATCTGGTCCTTGGTTTTGATTCTAATGAGGTGGATTTCCCACAAGGTACGGTAGGGACTCTTGACACCAGCAGATAGTCAGTTTGGACTACGAGATAAACTATAGCTGCCTCTTTATCAACACTGAGCTGATTTGATTTTGAAAAGGATCTCTCCAGCGCAGACAGATGGACTGTGTGTCTGTTTACTTCCTTACTGGGAAAGGAGGTGGGGTGTGAGTCACTATGAGCTCACACTGTGATCGTCTGCTATTCTCAGGGACTGATATTTTGTTTTGATTTTGACTAGTTTCATCAGGAACAGTTGAGACTTTCAAATGGTACAGTATAAGCAGAATACCACATTGAATTTTAGTGAAATAGTTTTCATAGTAGTATGGTCAAATGTTGTAGTGCTTGTTGTTTATCTTTTAGGTACACCAGTGGGGACATGTTATGGTTCCATCATAATTTAAGTATTTAAAGGGGCAGTGCTGTCAAAAGTGATTTCCATTTTTTAAAATTATGTTTCCACACTAAGGTCAAAATTATACTCTGAAATTGGGAAAATGATGATAATGCCCTTTTAGTGTAAGGAATTTTGTCTGGAATTTCAGCCTGTTCAGGTGGGATGGAGTTTCTGGTCCAGAGCATAACATTACAATCTGATCTGATTATTCTGACCAATGACAAGTCATCTTTTATTTGCATATTTGACCTCCTACTTTGAAGTGGTAAGGGGGTAGGCTCTCTAGATTGTTGACGAACCGATCTCCCAATCAGGGCTGTGTATGTAAATATATTTAAATGAGTATCAACTCGCCAACATGATCAGACTGAACATTTGAATGGCAAAAGGAGGCTCGGGGAAATAAATGCTGAAAATATTATTTGGAGTTATTTTCAACCAAAAAATACACAGTGATTTATTAGATACATGGTGATGATTTAAAAAATACTGCATGGGGGCTTTAATGACAAAAGCTCTATGTCCAAAATCATTGAGGTGTCATTGACTCTTTGGGTGGTGGGAAAGTGAGTGGTGACATTTGAGTTGTTCTCTTTGCTCCATGTGGTTTGTGGGATTTTCCCAGTGGACAATCCTGAAACCCAATCCTGTTGCTGCTAATTAGACAGCTTTCTCTCTGCAAGCAATTTCCCACGGGCCAGCGGTGTTCTGTTTCATTAGCTGAAACTGAGCTTGGGTAAGGCTTTGGCCAACAGTACTGGAATCTTTCACAGATCCCTTTTAAATCCCATTAGCTACTTAAAGTAACGATTCACCCATTTTGAATGTTGTATTGTTTTTCTGCGTCTCTGGGTGATGTTCTATCACTTCCCTAGGTAATTTCATGTTTTCATGCGTTTCTCAGCTATTGCCGTTCAAGCAGGCAGAAATTTGTCCGGTATGAAGTAGCATTGTGATAAAGCTACTTTCACCTCACTGGAAGTTAATAGGAAAATGACTTTTAGATGGTGAAAACGTCTATCATACATGTCAGATTTCAATACTGACCGATGACATAACACAGGAGGTTGTCTCCTCTCAAGTGAGCCATTTGATAATATTTTTGCAATATTCCTACGTTGAAATGTGTAATTTAATGGATGGTCTAACACATTTCTCCTATTTGTCTGCCTCTTCAGTCCAGGGTGCATTACATCCAGTGGAGGCTGCTGAGGGGAGGACGGCTCATAATAATGGCTGGAACGGAGCCAATGGAAGGGCATCAAACTATAGCTGTGTTCAAATAGTCATACTAACCGTACTATTTGTGATGTAAAATTGAGTATATAGAATGTACTGTATACTGAACTCACTAAATGTACAGTAGCCCTTATCCAGCTAAACACTTTTTACTTGAATCGCATTGTGAAACCTCAACAAACACAAAAGTACATGTTTTCACTTACACTAGAATAGAGCACAGAATGTGTTCCACAATAACTGAACTAAATGTATGAAAATAGGAGTAAGAGTACTCAATCTAGAGCCAAATATAAAGTTACTAGAATGCAACTGTATGCTTGATATTGCTTAGCTAGGTGTTCCTAGGGAGAACTTGCACATCTTACACATTGCTTCTCTTCTGAACTGCTTCTTGTCACATGACACAAACAGGTAAATTCTACACTGCTGCACTTAAACTCCCACTCAGGGTGCTAAACATCTAACAGGTCCAGAACACTCCCCTCCTGGGGGTATTTAACAATCCCACATAAACCTAACTCTGACCACTGGTGTCTTCCGAAGAAAGAAGGAGAACCACTTCGGAAATGGGCAGAGAGAAGACTTTCAGAGTTCCCTCCTTGATGACTCTCCCGTTGACTTTCCTCACCATCCCTTCCCGGCTGGGAAGGGTCTTTACAATGATGGCCATTCATTTCTTTTAGCCTGACTGTCCATTAAGACCACATCCCCTTCTTTAAGATCTGGCCTCTTGTTCTGCCACTTGCGTTGGCTCTGCAGCATGCAGACATACTCGCTCCACCACCTGTTCCAAAAGGTGTCCACTAGACTTTGTACTTGCTTCCACTCTTGCTTGTAGAGTTCAACTTCCCCGAACTTGCCTGGTGGAGGAGGGGGGACGCCAGTCTTCAGGGTCAAGAGCATAGCTAGAGTGAGGATGAGGGGTGATTCCGGGTCTGAAGATACTAGGATGAGAGGCCTGCCATTCATCACTGTTGTGACCTCGACCATCAGTGTTGTCAGGACATCATGTGTAAGGCGGGAAGATCCACATTGGAGGAGCATGCAGTCGAGGAAACGACGTGCAATGCCAATCATCCGCTTCTATGCACCACCCACATGGGATGAGTGAGGTGGGTTGAACACCCAGGTACATTTCTGTTCTTGGAGATACAGTTGTAGTCAAAGTTTACATACACCTTAGCCAAATACATTTAAACTCAGTTGTTCACAATTCCTTACATTTAATCCTAGAAATAAAAACTGTATTAGGTCAGTTAGGATCACCACTTTATTTTAAGAATGTGAAATGTCAGAATAATAGAGATTTATTTTAGCTTTTATTTATTTCATCACATTCCCAGTGGGTCAGAAGTTTACATGCATGGTAGCATTGCATTTAAATTGTATAACTTGGGACGAATGTTTTGGGTAGCCTTCCACAAGCTTCCCACAATAAGTTGGTTGAATTTTGGCCCATTCCTCCTGTAACAGAGTCGGCTTTGTAGGTCTCCTTGCTCACACACACCTTTTCCGTTCTGCCCACAAATTTTCTATGGGATTCAGGTCAGGGCTTTGTGATGGCCACTCCAATACCTTGACTTTGTTGTCCTTAAGCCATTTTGCCACAACTTTGGAAGTATGCTTGGGGTCATTGTCCATTTGGAAGACTCATTAGCGACCAAGCTTTAACCTCCTGACTGATGTCTTGACCTGTTGCTTCAATATGTCCACGATTTTCCTACCTCATGATGCCATCTATTTTGTGAAGTGCACCAGTCCCTCCTGCAGCAAAGCACCCCCACAACATGATGCTGCCACCCCCATGCTTCAAGGTTGGGATGATGTACTTCGGATTGCGAGCTTCCCCCTTTTTCCTCCAAACATGACGATGGTCATTATGGCCAAACAGTCCTATTTTTGTTTCATCAGACCATATGACATTTCTCCAAAAAGTACGATCTTTGTCCCCATGTGCAATTGCAAACCATAGTCTGGCTTTTTTTTAATGGTAGTTTTGGAGCAGGCCAAGAGAAGACTTTCATAGTTCCCTCCTTGACGACTCTCACGTTGACTTTCCTCACCACCCACTGAGTGGCCTTTCCGGTTGTGTCAATATAGGACTAGTTTTTTTGTGGATATAGATACTTTTGTACCTGTTTCCTCCAGCATCTTCACAAGGTCCTTTGCTGTTGTTCTGGGATTGATTTGCACTTTTCGCACCAAAGTACGTTCATCTCTAGGAGACAGAACCCATCTCCTTCCTGAGCGGTATGACGGCTGCATTGTCCCATGGTGTTTATGCTTGCGTACTATTGCTTGTACAGATGAACATGGTACCTTCAGGCATTTGGAAATTGTTCCCACGGATGAACCAGACTTGTGGAGGTCAACATTTTTTTTCTGAGGTCTTTGCTGATATCTTTTGATTTTCCCATGATGTCAAGCAAAAAGGCACTGAGTTTGAAGGTAGGCCTTGAAATTCATCCACAGGTACACTTCCAATTGACTCAAATGACGTCAATTAGCCTATCAGAAGCTTCTAAAGCCATGACATAAATTTCTGGAATTTTCCAAGCTGTTTAAAGGCACAGTCAACTTAGTGTATGTCAACTTCTGACCCACTGGAATTGTAATACAGTGAATTATAAGTTAAATAATCTGTCTGTAAACATTTGTTGGAAAAATTACTTTGTGTAATGCACAAAGTAGATGTCCTAACAGACTTTGAAGTGGTTGAAAAACTAGTTTTAATGACTCCAACCTAAGTGTATGTAAACCTCCGACTTCAACTGTACCTCTCCACGCTTTCTGAACTGGAGCGTGATCTATCCATCCATCCTCAGGTCTCGGCAAGAACCAACAAAGTTTGTACCACAATCTGAATGTATCTGCTTTGCTTTGCCTCTGAGGAGAAGCTTCTCAGGACGTTTATGAGCCTGGAAGCACTAAGTAGTTCAATTACTTCTATGTGTCCAGCTTTTGTGCACATGCACGAGAACATAACCGCCCACCTTTTGCTATTGGCGTGCCCTCCTCTGGTGCGGCGTGAGACCACCTCCCATGGGCCGAAAACGTCCGTGCCTACTTAGGTGAAATGTGGCGCTACCTGTAGCTGTTCAGCTGGCAGTTGTGCCATCTGCTGGTGTTCTGTCTTCCCGCTGAGCTTCTTGCACATGACACACTTGAAGAGTGCACCGCTGATATCTCTTAGCTCCAACCAACCAGAATCCATTTGCTCGTATGGCACCCTCTGTGAAATGTCTCCCATGATTATTCACGGCCTCATGGCGGTGATGCACAAGCAAGGTTGCCAGGTGGTGAGGAACTAGAATGATGTGGTTGACATCGTTTGTTCCCAATTTAGATTGGGAACAATTTGGCCTCCAACTCTGAGCAGTCCGTCACGGTCATGATGGGACTTCGTAGACTGCTGTCAGGTAGGAAAACTGCGTTCTGCTGCTATGCACCTAAATTCCTCTGCGTAACACTCGTCTTGGACACTCTATCACAAGGACTTTGCCTCTTTCCAGCTCTTATTCAGTGCGATTCTTCAGACCGATATGCCATCCATGGCAGATGCTCTCTTGTGCAGGCTGAGAGAAGATCTGAGCTATGTGGATTAAGCGTGCTACTGTCCTTATGAGACTGTTCCACTTGGAGAAATTCTCAAACATTTGGAGCTCAGCACTGAAAATACACACAGTTCTCTTTGAGGAACTGTTTGCGGTCTTCCAGGGACTTCTCTCTGAAACCTCTACACTTCTTTAACAATGAGACTTGTTGTGGATCGGGCAGTGCTTCAAATCGACTGGTTTCTTCTGATCCCCCGTGTTTTCTGTTGAAGATACTTGTCTTGTGGACAGATAATGTCTTCCCGTGTCTGTCTTGCTTGTCTCTTCTGACGGGTGCCGCATGGGAGGAAAAGAGGTTGATGCTGGGGTCTGTCCTGACTTTGGCTTCTCTACGGATGAAGTTGGTGAATACCCAGAAGGGAGGGAAGGTGACGTTGTTTTCTAGCTTGAATTTTGACCCTTAGGATGTCCACTTTTCCTGCAGGCCATATGGGAGCTTCTCTACGATAGGGCTTACCCCTCTGGATGTGTCCAGATACAATAGGCAAGGTAAGTAGCCATCTTGCTTTGCAGCTTTGAGCTCCAATGTTAGTTCTCTACGGTCAGTCTCTGCGGATCTTTATTTGCCACCTTGGGGATGTTCTCCAACTTGGCAAAGAGAGCCCTTTCAATGGCTTAAGATGAACCATAGCTTTCCTCAAGTCTCTTCCAGAGCATCATCAGCGCAGCTGGCGGATGTCTGGCATGGACTGCCTTTATCCTACGTGCCTGCTCAGAAGACTGCGCCAAGCCATTTGATGAGCAGGTCAAGCTCTTCTCCTGCTGAAAGGCCTAGCTCTGATGTGGTATTACGAAATGAGGCTTTCCAAGCCTAATAGTTCTCAGATTCACCATCGAATGTAGTTAACCCTGTAGTGACCAACTGGCTGCGGGCAAGGTACTTGGCAAGGTCTTGGTGGTGGGGGTTACGCCATATTCACCTTGAGTAGATGATCTGCAGGGGTTCGCATGGGAACAAGTAGGACACTGCTGGTGGCTTTCTTCTTTTATCCCCCCCCCATTCCTCTGGTTGTTGGCCTTACTCGGGCTGGCGAGGGTTGTATGACCTGGTGTAGGTTGCACGTTACCTGATGTAACTGTGTCAGAGTCACATGGTTCTTTGTCCCTCACTCTGTTGAACTGCTGACTTGAACTAAGGCTAGCGTGTATCACATAGTCCAAGGTGCGCTGAAGGCATTTCTGATGTGGGACTGGGGGTGAGAACCGGCCAAACAAACCAAGATTTACTTCCTGTCGAGCAAATGTAAATCAATTTATAACATTTTTGACATGTGTTTTTCTGATTTTTTTGTTTGTTGTTATTCTGTCTCTCACTGTTCAAATAAACCAACCATTAAAATTAGACTGATAATTTCTTTGTCAGCTAGAAGTGCTGCCATATCTGTCGGCACAATCTTTTCGTACAAAACACAATCGACTAAAACACACATTCTTCATTCAAATTCTTCTGTCCACCTTCTAAACTGTCCCAGGGACACTAAGGCCTCTGAGTACTGTTTTGGGGCGATTATTCCAAACATATGGGGCAGAAAAAGTAAATCACTCTTTAGGTAACTCTGAAGACACTTAAGGCATCTCCAGAGTTAACCAACTGTGTGAACTGGTTTGATAACTTGTAATCATGGACCCTTAATAATAAACCCTTTTATAATAAACAAATGCCTATACAGGGTTACATATGGGTTTCTAGGGCACAACATGTGCTTCAAAAGTAGCTAGAATTCATGTAGGCTGTATCTCAATCAGTAGAAAAAAGTGTTTTCTGGTGCTCCCAACTTTTTAAAATGGGGATCACCAGTGTTAACTATTTTTTAACATGTTTTTTACATTTTTAGGTCTCTGGTCGTAGTAGTACAGTGGTAGTATGTGTAGTAACATAAATAGTAGTAGTAGTATATTGGCTTAGCAGCAGAATCATAGAAACATCATCGATTGCTTATTTTATTAGTGGACTTTAAAGATGAGGTCTTGATAAGACAGGCCAGTCACAGCAAGTCTTAGGAGTTTTATGATGGATAACTGAATTGGGACACAGGGTTGAAATAAATCATCTGAATGTGATGTTGAGTTAGAAGAAATTGTGGGTAGCAAGGAATAACAATGCATTTCTGTTCATTCACCAAACTTTATGGTTTTTGGAAGAAACTGTACCCCTGTGTTTGAAAGGAAGTTGTGTGTGTCTGATTCCATTGTTGTCAAAAGTAATCAATCACAATGACGTACTGAGATTTATTGAATGATGAAGCCAGTCCACTTGCATTGAGATTATGCTGATAGCAGAGTCGTGAGCAGCAGTTGTGTGTGAATGTAGCATCTAAGGTCAAGCATTTTTAACAGGAGCGAGTGGCGTGAGGAATGGAGGCATATGTCCTTCCCAGCCTGACAGACGCCACAGTGTTTGGAGTGCAGCGAGGCAAGCCGGCACAGCCCACATAGCGCCATGTAAAGGGAGATGCCAGTTGCTTGTCTGAAGCACATTTGGGCACAGCAGGTTTGGATGTCTTACAGCCCTTGTGTGAGGGCCTGATATACCCCGGCTTTGGCTGCCATAAACAACTGATTTGTGTTAACAATGGCGTTGTTGGTACTACAAATACTGCCTTCAAACCAAGGCTTCAAAAACTGCTTTGTCTGTTTTAGTTCATATTAGATTAGCTTTTTAAAAACTATATCCTAGATGATATGTAATGTTATAGTATTGTCTGCCCATAAACTAAGACCTTGTGCAATTGCCAGTATGTGGTTTGAAATGAGGATGATAAACTAGAGGACGAGTCACTCTCACTCAATAGATGGTAGAGAAGCAGGGCAATGTCCAATCCATTTCAGTAAATACTTTGTCATTAGCTGCTCCATAAACACAATAGGAAAACAACTCTGTAAACAGACAGGGGTCACAGCCAGTTTTCGGGTTGTTTCACCAATTCGATGCCTTTTGAGAAGTGTAACTTGGACATATAGAACTTTTAATTTCAACTAATTGAAACATTCTGTCATAGAGTTCAACTTCATTAAAAAATGCATTTTCCCATCTCGATGTTAAATTGCTATAGTAATTGCTGCCAAATAAAGTAAAAGAGATGACCTTAACAGGGTTGACGTTTTCATCTTAAATTAGCCATAAGACCCCTTGTAACAGAGGGAATGGAAGCTTGTTGTGTGCAACAGGGAGGGGGCATAAGCCTCCCCCCTCTTACGCTGCTGCTACTCTCTGTTATTATCTATGCATAGTCACTAACTCTACATGTACACTAACATTAAAAAGTTTGGGGTCACTTAGAAATGTCCTTGTTTTGAAAGAAAAACAACATCAAATTGATCAGAAATACAGCCTAGACATTAATGTTGTAAATGACTATTGTAGCTGGAAACAGCAGATTTTCTTATTCCGTTAAAAAAATATATATCTACATAGACGTACATCTACATAGACGTACAGAGCCCCATCACACCTGCGTTCACATGGCACGTTGTGTTAGCTAACAAACACCTTCCTTCTGAAACTCGTCAGTCTACTCTTGTTCTGAGAAATGAAAGCTATTCCATGTGAGAAATTGGCAAGAAACTGAAGATCTTGTACAACACTGTGTACTACTCCCTTCACAGAATAGCGCAAACTGGCTCTAATCAGAATAGAAAGAGGAGGCCTCCCGGGTGGCGCAGTGGTTAAGGGCGCTGTACTGCAGCGCTAGCTGCACCACCAGAGACTCTGGGTTCGCGCCCAGGCTCTGTCGTAACCGGCCGCGACTGGAAGGTCCGTGGGGCGACGCACAATTGGCCTAGCGTCGTCCGGGTTACGGGGGGTTTGGCCGGTAGGGAAATCCTTGTCTCATCAAGCACCAGCGACTCCTGTGGCGGGCCGGGCACAGTGCGCGCTAACCAAGGTTGCTAGAAGCACGGTGTTTCCTCCGACACATTGGTGCGGCTGGCTTCCGGGTTGGAGGGCGCGGTGTTAAGAAGCAGTGCGGCTTGGTTGGGTTGTGTATCGGAGGACGCATGACTTTCAACCTTCGTCTCTCCCGAGCCCCTACGGGAGTTGTAGCGATGAGACAAGATAGTAGCCACTAAACAATTGGATACCACGAAATTGGGAAGAAAAAGGGGTAAAAAATAAAAAGAATAGAAAGAGGAGTGGGAGGCCCCGATGCACAACTGAGCAGGAGGACAAGTACATTAGTGTCTAGTTTGAGAAACAGACGCCTCAAGTCCTCAACTGGCAGCTTCATTAAATAGTAACAGTGACAAAAGGTGACTCCAGGATGCTGGCCTTCCTTAAATTGAAAAATAAAATGTCTAGCCAGTCTATCTATGGGTAACAGGGTTGACGTGTTATGCCCGACCTGCTCAGTTCTGAGCAGAAATGGTATTCTTAATCTAAACACTAATCATATTTCAGAGCACACGGTAAGTTTAAAATGATACCAAAACTATATTTTTAAAGCAACTACAGACTCATTGTTGTAGTGTCTGAAAGCAGGACAAAATGTCACATCTCCCAACTTGAATTAGTTATTTCTCAATAATTATTTTGGATACAGATTTCAAAGTTATGCCAAAACCCCCTTCCCCCAAATTATCTTTATATGGATTTAATTTCAGGAAGATTCAAAACATCATAATTATCCCTGGGCCAATCTTGTGTGGAATTGCCCAGCTCCTATATTGTAGTTCAGCCTTCCTCGGCTTTCCTGCATGGTCACCCCCTGGAGGTTATTACTCTGTGATCACCCCTGTTCGCTGTCAGTACTCTCTGATCTTTTTTGACTTTGCTTACAGTTGTATACTGGTATGGTATTGCCCAGCAGTTAATTTGATATCAGGTCTTGTAATCTAACTTCAATGCAAGGTCACATGCGAGACTTTATAAATACAGCCACTGGCCAAAGAAGTCCGTATGGCATTGATGTTTTATGCCTTTGCATTCAACAACACTTTTGGGGCTAGGGATGGGCTGATGGAGGAATATCATTTATACAAATAGGTTGCGCAGATTGACGTCATAGTTAGATTTGAGTGTCCCAAGATGTGGCACTGAGCCAGCATTTGCTGCAGAGGGAGAGGAGAGCGGAGAGGAGAGGAACTGACTTGTTTTCCACTAGATAGCACATCCACAAAGTCAGATTCCACAGCCAAAAAGCCAAAATTGGAGAGAAAAAAATAAAAGCTTTTTGGTCTTTAAGGTTAGGGTTAGGCATTCCGGTTAAACGGGAAGGGGGATACCTAGTCAGTTGTCCAACTTAATGTATTCAACCGAAATAATGTGTCTTCCGCATTTAACCCAACCCCTCTGAATCAGAGAGGTGCAGGGGGCTGCCTTAATTGACATGCAGGTTCGCAGTGTGGTTAAGGTTAGGTTTAAAATCTGATTTATGACTTTGGCTGTGCCAGCTTGTGACCACTCTGCAGAGCTGCTTCCAGAGCAAGATTCATGACGAAAAATGCTAACCTGCTTATTTTACCACCACCCCTCTGTTTAAAATGTACGTCGTTCAAGTTTCTATGTTCATTCATTTGGAGAGCTTTTGAAATACAGCTCACAACCTAGGGGAATTTGCAACGTTTGTGTCATCCTTTTCCTAGAGGTGAACAAAACACCCCAACAATTGTTTTATTGTAGAGTTTTGTCTAAATGATCCTTTTCTTGCAGAGACGAGGGGCGATCTCCTATGACAGCGAGGATCAAACGGCTCTCTACATTCGGATGCTCGGTACGTATGGTATGATATTCACTGGATCTTATTTCTTATCACTCCATGAATATTTTAACATATCGTATGACCTTCACCTACCTTTTCACCATCCATAAGGATATTGATTATTTAAGTAATGGTTTGTTATTCAGTAGATACAGTGCCTTGCAAAAGTATTCATCCCCCTTGGTGTTTTTCCTATTTTGTTGCATTACAACCTGTAATTTAAATGTATTTTTATTTGGATTTCAATGTAATGGACATACACAAAATAATGCAAATTGGTGAAGTGAAATGAAAAAGATTACTTATTTTAAAAAAAATGGAAAACAGAAACGTGGTGCGTGCATATGTATTCAACCCTTTGCTTTGATGTCCCTAAATAAGGATCCGTGTTGGGTTATAAAAAATATCCAAAACTTTGAACATCCCATGGAGCACGATTTAAATCCATTATTAAAAAATGGAAAGAATATGGCACCACAACAAACCAGCCAAGAGAGGGCTGCCCGCCAAAACTCACGGACCAGGCAAGGAGGGCATTAACCAGAGAGGCAACAAAGAGACCAAAGATACCCCTCAAGGCACTGCAAAGCTCCACAGCGGAGATTGGAGTATCTGTCCATAGGACCACTTTAAGCCGTACACTCCATAGAGCTGGGCTTTATGGAAGAGTGGCCAGAAAAAAAGCCATTGCTTAAAGAAAAATATACGCAAATGTGGGAGACTCCCCAAAGCATGTGGGATACTCCCCAAACATATGGAAGAAGGTACTCTGGCTAGAAGAGACTAAAATTGAGCTTTTTGGCCATCAAGGAAAACACTATGTCTGGAGCAAACACAGTGAAGCATGGGGGTGGCAGCATCATGCTGTGGGGATGTTTTTCATCGGCAGGGACTGGAGAACTAGTCAGAATTGAAGGAATGATAGATGGCGCTAAATACAGGGATATTCTTGAGGGAAACCTGTTTCAGTCTTCCAGAGATTTGAGACTGGGACAGAGGTTCACCTTCCAGCAGGACAATGACCCTAAGCATACTGCTAAAGCAACACTCGAGTGGTTTAAGGGGAAACATTTAAATGTCCTGGAATGGCCTAGTCAAAGCCCAGAACTCAATCCAATTGAGAATCTGTGGTATGACTTAAAGATTGCTGTACATCAGAGGAACCCATCCAACTTGAAGGAGCTGGAGCAGTTTTGCCTTGAAGAATGGGCAAAATATCCCAGTGGCTAGATGTGCCAAGCTTATAGAGACATGCTACAAGAGACTTGCAGCTGTAATTGCAGCAACAGGTGGCTCTACAATGTATTGACTTTGGGGGGTGAAAGGTTATGCACGCTCAAGTTTTCTGTTTTTTTTTTGTCTTGTTTGTTTCACAATAAAAAAATACTTTGCACCTTCAAACTGGTAGGCATGTTGTGTAAATCAAATGATACAAGGCAACAAAATAGGAAAAATGCCAAGGTGGGTGAATACTTTCGCAAGCCCCTGTAAGCAATCTCTCTGCTGCTGCAATGTACACAAGGTTGGAAATGAAAGACATCTGTGGGTATTCTTACTCTTTCTCAGTCAGTATGGCTAGGTATGTGTTTCTGTTTTAAGATCCTTTATTCATTGTCAATTATGAATACAGGATCTTAAACACTTACTCTTTCTTAGTCTGTATGGATAACAGTACTTAAATATATTTTATATCACAGGTGACGAATGTAAGATATAAGATTGCATATTGTATTACCTATTAATTATATAACTCTTATCTAGTAAAACTGCAGAGCCTGTTTTGATCTAGTCTGAATAGAGAGGCCTGCCTCTTCTCCAGCTCTACACTGACACCAGTGTGAATACTAATAGTCACTTTGGCACTGTGTCACAGCCAGGCTTCCTGTTTAGCTTTGTCTGTGTCGTCTCAGCCTTTGCTTCCCAAATGGCACCCTATACCCTATAAAGTGCACAACCTTTGATCAGATGCCTTTAGGGCCCTGGTCAGAAGTAGTGCACTGCATAGGGAATACGGTGCCATTTGGGACACAGCCTCAGTCTTAACAGGCCCAATGATTTACTAAATAAAACCTCTCATTATTGCAAGTACCTTGAGGACTATGTTTTCCCATTCCTTCTAGGAGATGTGAGAGTCAGAAGCCAGATGGGGTTTGAACCAGAGCGAAGAGGGTCACATCCCTACTTGTATGTCGATTTCCGAACTTTGCACTGTAAGTAAGAACCAAAAACTCCCATTTCAATGTGCCACCACCCCTTGAAATATCTTCTGTCAATGAAGAAGCTGAACCTTTTTGCAATCCATGATTTGTTGCTCTTATGATCGAAGTAACCCGTTGTCTGATACATAGATGTATGAACTAAATGGCAGATACTGTATGAAGTCAGTAAAAAAAACATCACTAATGTAAATGTAGGTGGTGCATCTAATGGATATGAAACTTGAGTGTTATTCTTGCTACGTTTAAACTGTCATCTGCTTGAATTAATGAAATGAAAGCACTTATGATACTAGTCACTTGTTAAATTGAATTGTCTGAAAAGGTCTATAAAAAGACCATTGTTCAAAGTGTCTCTAACAAATTGATAAATGGAAGCCATCCAGCTGGCTGTCCTATTGATGTGACCTTATGTATTGTGTTTGCTGACAGTGCAACATTTTCCAGCAACCGATATTGCATTTTAGAATTGTTGGGGACCATCGCCTGTTAGACATTAGACATTAATTTGTTCTGGCTCTGTCTGTAGGTGCCTTGATATTTCAAATAATTTTCTAGAATGCTAGTTTGATGCAAAAGGCTTTTTGAGGCTTGCTAGTCTGCCATGGTTGGTGAGTGTGCGTTGACAATGCAGGACTGAGATTGGTGGGCTGCCAGCTGGCTGGAGAATGGACTGCTGTGTCAGCAGCATGTCTGCACACTCACACCCCTTTGCACTAGTCACATTGATGGGGGTGGCCACGGTATGGCAGGCTCAAATCCTCTGTTTGTCCTCTGTCCGTGCAGATGGGATTTTAGGGCTACTCACTGTTTGAATTGGCTTGGTAGTCTTCCTTTGTCTTTTCATCAAGTTTTCTCAGTAAACAGGTTATTCACACTCTGTGAAATGCATCTGTTGTATGGTATATTGATGTTAGTACAACAAACCAACAGTATTAGCCTGATTTGTTATTGACTTATTGTATTGGTGTGTATTTTACGTTGTCCTGAATGATATGCAGTGCTATGTTTTTAATACAAAGAGTGTACATTCCTTTGTTTTACAAGCAGATGAAGATTATGGAATTCTGTGATAGAATATATGGACATCTCCTGAAATCTTCTTGAAAGATAAAGCAACAAAGCATGATGTTACTCTTACTTGAAATGGATTCAGTTGTTAGCTACATAAACTTGGCATAGCTTTAAAAGAGAGTCAGTGCATTTCAACCATAGTAAATGGTTCTGTACTTATGTTTCCATAGCCCGACCTGAGGCTGCGCGGCCTGTGTCTGCCAGGAATGTCCGAAGGCTGCTGAGCTTTCAGAGGTACCTCCACTCGTCACGGTTCTTTCACGGCATCCCAGCCAACAACCCTCTAGGCTACATCCTTGACGATGACTTCACAGGTCAAGCCAAGGTCAGTGCCACTGCCAATCTATCTAGCAACAGTACATAATTTCTGTAGATGTTAGTGTTGTAGTATCACTGAGCAGGCCTAACTGTATAATATTTCATATGTTTCAGTTAATGCTGCAGAAGGTTGGAAACTGGAACTTTGATATTTTCCTGTTTGACAGACTTACAAACGGTACGGTGTTTTCCTAGGTGATTGTTGCCCTCTGCTGTTTAAGAATTGCAGATGCAATACATGCTGGCTTTATGGCTCACCTTGACACATATTGCTCCATTTCTATTTGGAGAATGTTCAGTCATGAAACATTAGTTTGTATAAATTTGCATGTGGTGTGATTTTGTTGTGGATGGCGTTTTGCTAGTCAGACTAATTATGTGTTTGGAGTTCAACTTTAGATTGAAGAGTAAGACTATGTGTCCCTTGTCTGTTATTACAAACTGTAGTGTTATTACGCATTTGTTAATTCATTGTTTCTGTTCTGCTTTCTGACAGGGAACGGTCTCGTCAACCTGACCTTTCACTTATTCAACACTTATGGGTTAATTGAGCTCTTCCAGTTGGACATGGTTAAACTTAGAAGATTTTTAGGTATGGAAATAAATACATGTTAATGATTAAATGCACCATATTGCATTGGGACATGGATTTATTTAAACCCAATATTGTCTACTTGAATGAAGTGGTGATGCATAGTTGAAACCATCTGCAAATTAACTGAATAACCTATGTGTTTGTGTTGTTATTAGTCATGATCCAAGAGGACTACCGCTGCCAGAACCCCTACCACAATGCAGTCCACGCTGCAGATGTGACTCAGGCCATGTATTGTTACCTGCAGGAGCCCAAGGTGTGAGAAAATGGCATGGTTTACCACTAACAAATTGCTCATCTACACCTGAATTATATACTCTGTAAGAACAAGGTCATAAAGTATATCGATACTCGAAACTCTGTGTTTTTGTGTTTGTTTGTTTTGTTTGTTTTTTGTAGAAGGATGTGTAGATTCTGGTAAGACATTTGAGCTTGTATCCTTCAGTAAAATAATATGACTCTACAAGTACACCTGGAGAGGTTTGTTCCAACTGTGACTCTTCGTGAGGAGTCTGATGAGGAGGATTCTGTGTGTTTGCAGCTTGCTGAGACGCTGACCTCCTGTGATCTCCTGCTGGGTCTGCTGGCTGCCGCCACCCATGATCTGGACCATCCAGGTGTCAACCAGCCTTTCCTCATCAAAACTGACCATTACCTAGCAGCACTGTACAAGGTAAGGCCCTATACTAGAAATAACGCAGTGGCTCAATGCTGATGCTTGTGGTGATTAAACAATTTCCCAAACTGGGATCAATAAAGTACTACTCTACTCTCTCTACTCGTCATTATTTGAGTCTCTGATGGATAAAATGTTGATGTAGTTTTCCATCAAATGTTGAATGACTTTGAAATACATGTTAATAGCTGGCATCAGACATCAACTAGCCCATGTACAATATATTGACCTCTGTAATGAGTAATGCAAGTATTTTTTTGGTTGTGTTTGTCCTTTTGTAGAATAGCTCAGTTTTGGAGAATCACCACTGGAAGTCTGCGGTGGGCCTGCTCCGCGAATCAGACCTGCTGTCCCACCTCCCCACTGAAGACCGGTCAGTTCACAGACAGGGCACCTGCTATATTAAATTCAAACTTTATTTGTCCCCTTAGGGGGAGAGAGAGACACATTTTTGTTTTGTTACTGGATACAGAGAATGAGAGGCCATCCTCTGAATTTAGTTTCCTCAATTTTGATGTTTTGATGTGTGCTGTGAAAAAAGTTTGATTGGATTAGGATCGCTATGTAATGTGCTTGATTTGGATATATGAGATGCATGTGATTACTGCCAGTGATCAGATCTAGTCTATTTAACTACATCTACATACACTAAGACATTTAGTTTATGTACACTACTGGTCAAAAGTTTTAGAACACCTACTCATTCAAGGGTTTTTCTTTATTTTGACTATTTCCTACTTTGTAGAATAATAGTGAAGACAAACTATTAAATAACACATGGAATCATGTAGTAACCAAAAAAGTATTAAACAAATCAAAAAGTATTTATATTTGAGATTCTTCAAATAGCCACCCTTTGCTTTGATGACAGCTTTGCACACTCTTGGCATTCTCTCAACCAGCTTAACCTAGAATGCTTTTCCAACAGTCTTGAAGGAGTTCTCCCACATATGCCGAGCACTTGTTGTCTGCTCTTCCTTCACTCTGCGGTCCAACTCATCTCAATTTGGTTAGGTCGGGGCATTTTAAAAGGCCAGGTCATCTGATGCAGCACTCCATCTTTACATTTTTTTATTATTTCACATTTATTTAACCAGGAAGGCCAGTTGAGAACAAGTTCTCATTTACAACTGCGACCTGGCCAAGATAGAGCAAAGCAGTGCGACACAAACAAAACAGAGTTACACATGGGATAAACAAACATACAGTTAATAACACATCACTCTCCTTGGTCAAATAGCCCTTACACAGCCTGGCGGTGTGTTAGGTCATTGTCCTGTTGAAAAACAAATCATAGTCCCACTAAGCCCAAACCAGATGGGGTGCCGTATCACTGCAGAATGCTGTGTTAGTCATGCTGTGCCTTGAATTCTAAATCAATCGCAGACAGTGTCACCAGCAAAGCACCATCACACCTCCTCCTCCGTGCTTCGGAACCACACGTGCGGAGATCATCCATTCACCCACACCACATCTCACAAAGACACAGCGGTTGGAACCAAAAATCTCCCATTTGTACTCCAGACCAAAGGAAACATTTCCACCGGTCCATTGCTTGTGTTTCTTGGCCCAAGCAAGTCTCTTCTTCTTATTGGTGTCCTTTTAGTAGTGGTTTCTTTGCAGCAATTTGACAATGAAGGCCTCATTCACACAGTCTCCTTTGAACAGTTGATGTTGATGTGTCTGTTACTTAAACTCTGAAGCCTTTTATTTGGGCTGCAATTTCTGAGTCTGGTAACTAATGAACTTATCCTCTGCAGCAGAGGTAACACTAGGTCTTCCATTCCTGTGGCGGTCCTCATGAGAGCCAGTTTCATCAAAGCGCTTGATGGTTTTAGAGACTGCAGAAACATTGAAGAAACATTAACTGTTCTTGAAATGTTCCGTATTGACTGACCTTAAAGTAATGATTGACTGTCGTTTCTCTTTGCTTATTTGAGCTGTTCTTACCATAATATGGACTTGGTCTTTTACCAAATAGGGCTATCTTCTGTATACCCCCCTACCTTGTCACAACACAACTGATTGGCTCAAACGCATTAAGAAGGAAAGACATTCCACAAATGAACTTTTAACAAGGCACACCTGTTAATTGAAATGCATTCCAGGTGACTACCTCATGAAGCTGTTTGAGAAGAATACCAAGAGTGTACAAAGCTGTCATCAAGGCAAAGGGTGGCTATTTGAAGTATTTATTTTGATTTGTTTTACACTTTTTTTGGTCACTACATGATTCCATATGTGTTATTTCATAGTTTTGACGTCTTCACTATTATTTTACCATGTAGAAAATAGTAAAAAAAAAAAAAAAAAAACTTGAATCAGTAGGTGTTCTGAAACTTTTGACCGGTAGTGTAATACTAATATGGGGTCCACAGATTTAGCTCATTTAAAAGTATCTTCAGACTTGTGTAATCACACACTGCAACATTGCAGTAAAAAAGGCATTTTGTTGTTTGTTTATGAAAATAACTGTTTCATTACTCTATATACTAATAAATATCGATTGGATGTTGTCATTTAGATTGAACATGGAGGAGCGGCTTGGATCCCTGATTCTGGCTACGGACATCAGCAGGCAGAATGACTATCTTTCAGAGTTCAGGACACACTTGGACAAGGGAGACCTCTGCCTCACTAACGGAGGACATCGACACTTTATCCTTCAGGTGAGCAAGGTGTTTCCCACCTAACAAAAGCAGCATAAATGACTGTACTATCCATCACCCTTTTGAACTGTTGTCGTGTGATTTGTGGCATTAAGAGATCATGTGAATCTCTGCGGGACTGAAGTGTTGCAAAATGTGCAGCTTGAAACAGTAAAAGTGAATCGTCAATGTGGTTGAGGCTGATGGAGAGGAAAAAGAGAGACAGAGACAAACTGAGTTATATGTTGTCCTTTTCCTGAGTCTCCGCTCTGTTTTCCTCATTGACCTTGTAAAGATGGCTCTGAAGTGTGCGGACATTTGCAACCCCTGCCGACCGTGGAAACTCAGCAAACAGTGGAGCGAGAAAGTGACAGAGGAGTTCTTCCACCAAGGTACTATATCATGAAACCCTGTACTGGGCTAATCCTCTCTAATCTTAATCCAGGTGTTTATTAAGAGTGCAACCAAGTGTGACAGTATGGTTTATATACTAAGTATTAACCAATCCTTCTTTTCATCAGGTGACATTGAGAGGAAACATAATCTTGAAGTAACCCCACTCTGTGACAGGCAATCCAACTCGGTTGCCAATATACAGATTGGTAAGGTTACCCCTCTTAATCAAAGTTTGCATATGATTAAGTATATGATTAATTAATATTTTACTATGAATTGGTGACCTGTCCAGGGGTGTACTTGAACATCAAGCTGCCTCATGCTACCGTCATAGTAGATCCTCCTGGCCTCTGGCCGATTCTGGCTCGGATAAGACTACTGACAATGATTTCAAATGTGCTCCTACTTAATATTTATACATAATATTTATACATTTGTTTGTGGTTGTTTCTGCTTCTGACCTTAGCAGCATTGTGTGATTTATTGTCAGAACTTGCTCTGAATGAGAGATGTCTTCTCCTGTAGGTTTCATGGCGTACGTGGTAGAGCCTCTGTTTGTGGAATGGTCACGCTTCTCCGACACACGGCTGTCCCAGACCATGATGAGCCACCTGACCCTGAACAAGCAAGGCTGGAATGAGGGGAGGGACAAGCAGGAGGCTAGCTCTAGTAGGGCCTCAGAGGAACAGACGACTCCTGCCACCAAAGACTCAAACTCCAAAGTATTACCTCAGGGAAGCAAAGGGTCATGACATGCCAAGCATGACTGGCGCCCACGGTGAGGTGAGAAAGAGTGAAACGAATCTCCGCATCTGACAGAAACGACATTACCCAGCAGTCCCTGCACCACAGCAACTCAGCCACACGCTCCGCATCTAGGTTAACCACTGTTTTTGTTTTTTATGTAATTTAACTTAATTTATTGAATTTGGACCCTTTACTTTAACAGAGCAATACATATATACCTCATGTTGCTTCTGCTGTATGTATTTTTATTTAATTTTGTACTGTAGTTCTGCTCTGACATCACTAATTTGACACGTCACCCTTTTAACAGACCTGAAGGGAATGTTTTCAACCAGACCCTTCTGATTAAAGTGCCATTTGCAAACATTTTGTTAATGTTTTTAAAGTGAGGAAACCTTGTATTCAAAAAGAGAGGTTCATGTTGAATGAATGAGACGAGCTTCTATGTGTTGCTGCATTTCAGACTAATGGTAATACTTCCTCGTACAGGAAATGTGACGAGCCCACTTCACTGCTGCCTCTGAAGACTGTTTACAAGCGTCTTTTGTGCTGCATTTCACAAATTAAACATTGGTTCTGTAAAAAAAAAAAAAAAGCTCATACTGTATGTGAATAACCACTCACACGAAGTACTTGTCCTGTTGACAACACACTGAACAAACATCTGATTGCAGAACAACACAAATGCCCTGAAAGGACTGTTTTGGTCCGTTCGTTGCTCCTTGCACTGTGAACTATAACAGGTTTTATGACCCAATAGTCAGTCAGCTCAGAGACTACTTGTGTGAAAAAAGTCCATTGGATGTGGTATGAAATCTATGTATTTCTTTACTGATATGGTGTACAGTGTTGGGGATTTAACCGTAGCCTAATAACAATGTTTTGTAATGGGGAAACAGGGCATGCGTGTGGCCTTAACCATAGAAATAGAATCTAGATTCTATTTTTATGGCATTAACATTCTTTCAACACTTGAATAACCACTCTTCCATACTAGTAACAGATGACCTGAGTTGAGGGTATAAACAGCATGACTACTTATTAAAGTTGATATTAGGTGGTCTGCCTCTGGTAGGGCTGTGCCATGATCTACAATGTTATTTTAGAGAGTCGAAGCCCTTTCTAGAATGCAAACACAACTTTTAAGACTGGCAACAGATACCTTTAAACTATGCACAAAACTAAGTGACCAAACCAGTTCTTTTTTTAAAGTTTTTTAATTTTTTTTTTAAATCTTTTTTTATAAGGTCGATAGTCTTCTCTTAATGCATTGTCCGACTGTTTGCCTCTGGTGTGAAAAGGAAATTACTTGGCATTAGTAGATTGGACAGTGATCCAGCCATAACATAAAACATTCCATATTTAATTTATTTTTGGTATTGTTTTTTGATTCTGTACACAAGACACGATTGTGTCTCTGGTTGGACTTTCAGTATATCCAATGAAAACCGGTGCTTTTCATATTATGGCAAACGTGTATTTTCTGGTTACTATTGCAAGACTGTTTGATAAAACTGTTTACCATTTTGATCTAAGTCATTTTTGGGTAGGAACTTGCGTGGCAAACTATTTTGTGAAAAGCTTTGCCAAATTGATATTTTGATACATGTCAGTTGCAGTTACATTTTCATTAATAAAACAACTTGTCACACTTATGCGTTTGCTCTATTTTTCTCTGTCCAGTTTAAAGCCCCTGGCGTTCTTTACAGTTCTACAAAGAATGTTCTCTCTCTGGGGTTTTGCATAGAGGGATAAATAAGAGTGCAAAGGCATGATTGGGTTTTGATAGTGTCGATTTAGATTTTCTTTTCTCCATTAAAGATGGTGATAAAGGTTTCCCTTTGATCTGTGGTTTTATTGTATCGACATATCACTTTGTAAAGGTCTGCCATTAATACAGCTCTAGTAGGCTAGAGGTCCATCCTCAAAAAGGACTTTAGTTTTTGTCTGACTTTTTCTTTCCCATATCTCTAACTTCTCGTTTTTCTTTTTTTTTTCTTTAAATTGTACCTTTTTATTTAACGAGGGAATTCAGTTAAGAACAAATTCTTACTTTCAATGATGGCCTAGGACCAATGAATATATATGAAATGGATGGTTGTAAACATTTTATTACAAAAGTGGTTCAATTGATAGATATACACACACAGCATTAGGATATATTAAGCATTTTGGGTATATAGACCTGGAAGCACACATACAATAGGTGTAAATATCAACTATGAATATTTATGAACTTTGCTTTCATTCAATGCTGTATGGTCCTCCCTGACAACAAACGCATACAGTTACATGTGTTGATGTTGTGGCTATTGCAATCAGCTCAGACACTGAACACTGTCAAACAAATTCAGTCAAAGGTTACTCTGTGGATTGTTACATGTTCAGCCCCTAGTCTTGCAAATATGTTAGGAGCCCCCATTAGATTTTTCACTAAATTCAATATGTCTGCTACAATACTGTTAAATGGTTGTTTAATCACCTGTATATGTACATGTTTTAAATTAGATTTGTTTTGTTGTGTGTACCTGAACTCAATATTTTTGTGTACTTCAAATATGTTAGGAATCGAAAATGGCCACCATACACACTCAAAACATCTTTGTCTAGATATATTTTACATTTACATTTAAGTCATTTAGCAGACGCTCTTATCCAGAGCGACTTACAATATAAAAAGGCAACAGACTGCTTGGCATGGCAAGTCCAAGCATTTCATGTCACAAGCTTCTTTGAGGATCAATGAGGCAACTGGGAGGCTCTAATGAAAGGAAAAATAATGTCCAACCCTGGACACTGACACACTCACTAGCTCTACAATGGCCAGAAACAAAGACTTTCTTCTGAAACTCGTCAGTATTCTTGTTCTGAGAAATGAAGGCTATTCCATGCGAGAAATTATCAAGAAACTGAAGATCTTGTACAACGCTGTGTACTACTCCATTCACAGAACAGCTCAAACTGGCTCTAACCAGAATAGAAAGAAGAGTGGGTGGCCCCGGTGCACAACTGAGCAAGAGGACAAGTACATTTGAGTGTCTAGTTTGAGAAACAGATGCCTCACAAGTCCTCAACTGGCAGCTTCTTTAAATAGTTTGTTAAATGATTTGTTCCTGACCTTTTTGAGCCTGTAATCGAACCCACAAATGCTGATGCTCCAGATTCTTTAATCAGAACAACCGTTTTCAGCTGTGCTAACATAATTGCAGAAGGGTTTTCTAATGATCAATTAGCCTTTTAAAATGCTAAACTTTGATTAGCTAACACAACGTGTCAGCGGAACACAGCAGTGATAGTTGCTGATAATGGACCTATGTAGATATTCCATAAAAAATATGCCGTTTCCAGCTACAATAGTCATTTACAACATTAACAATGTCTACACAGTATTTCTGATCAATTTGATGTTATTTTAATGGACAAAGAATGTGCTTTTCTTTCAAAAACAAGGACATTTCTAAGTGACCCCAAACTTTTGAATTGTAGTGTATATGTGTGTGGAGCTGTGCTATAGTAGTATATGACCTCGCTACACTAACTAAACTCTAAGTAACCTGAGGTCACCCTCACAGGTTCACTCTCCACATCTCCTGCTGGGTGTGCTCCAGTCTGTAATCAATGCCAACAACCCACAGTTAATATCGGCCAAATTATAATCCTACCCGACTTCCAAAGGAATATAAAGAAATACGTAGGACGTGACCTGCAGGACTTTTTGCCACATTCAACATAAAAAACTCCACCCACAGGCCAATAAGGGCTCCTGAGTGATGCAGTGGTCTAGGTACTGCATCTCAGTGCAAGAGGCATCACTACAGTCCCTGGTTTGAATCCAGGCTGTATCACATCCGGCTGTGATTGGGAGTCCCATAGGGCGGCGCACAATTGGCCCAGCGTTGTCTGGGTTTGGCCGGGGTAGGCCGTCATTGTAAATAGGAATTTGTTCTTAACCGACTTGCCTAGGTAATAAAGGTTACTACTACACATTAGGCATTGGAAAGATCTAAAAGCAAGTATGTTTGTGACAGCCCTTTCAGACTTTCCTTCACAAACAGACAACCAACCATTCCATAACTGGAGTATCCCCAGCATAATAAAGGCTGTGATAACATTTCAGTTGGTCAATGGGTCTCATTGGCATGCAAGCTGCATCTACTAACTGCCTATACCGAACTATAGAAATGGAAACTGATCACCCCACAGCCCCAATACCCACCCAGTCATGCAGGAAGGATACTGCCCTTGTTGCTGCAGCTTGCCCAGAATGACCAGTTAGCTGTGGAAGCTGGTCAAACCCCAGAACTACAACCACCACTGGCTACCCTGATAGGACACACTCCCCACTGGGCACAGATGTCAGTTCAACATCTAGTTTTGATTATATTTGGTTAAGTTGTCAACTAACGTGAATTCAATGTGAAATCAACTAAATATATCACCATGTCATTGGATGTAGGTGAAAAAAAGACAAAATTCCCATACATTGATTACTTTTTAAAAATCCAATCAATTTTCCACGTTGATTCAACATCATCACATTTAATATTGGGGGTTGAAATTCTTTGGAAATAACATTGATTTTACCCGTTTTTTTCTAGTGGGTCATGTCCTGGTCACCTCAAAGACTTTAAAGACTGGACGTGCTACCTTGTCCCAGACCTGCTGTTTTGGAATCTCTCTCTACCGCACCTGCTGTCTCTAACTCTAACTATCTCTAACTGAATGATCGGCTTTGAAAAGCCAACTGACATTTACTCCTGAGGTGCTGACCTGTTGCACCCTCTACAACCACTGTGATTATTATTATATGTCCCTGCTGGTCATCTATGAACGTTTGAACATCTTGGCCATGTTCTGTTATAATCTCCACCCGACAAGACGACTAGCCACCCCTCAGAGCCTGGTTCCTCTCTAGGTTTCTTCCTAGAGGTTTCTGTATTTCTAGGGAGTTTTTCCTAGCCACCGTGTTTCTACATCTGCATTGCAAGCTGTTTTGGGTTTTAGGCTGGGTTTCTGTACAGCACATGTGACATAGGCTGATGTAAAAAGGGCTTTATAAATTACATTTGATTAATTGATTGATACTTGTGTCATGAAAGGCGTGTTATTATATGTTGTACAATTGCCCATTGTTGATATGCTGTAAGTGTGTGAATGAGATTAAAATATGAACACGCATTGAAAAAACAGTTGGCTTTGGTTATTCAAACAAGGGAGGCATGGCAGTGTCATTCCTGGTCCGAGATATACCAAGAGTGTTATGAAACTCTTTGACAGATAGAATAACACAATAGAAAATGAACAATGACTACTTATATGCAGGAGAAGATGTTGTAGTGTAGTCATGTCGGCCATATTGGATTCAGAATAAAATTGATGTACACTAACATTATTTATAGTGTTTTGTACACAATTCTGTAAAAATGCCTCTTGTGTACACAATTCCTACTTACAGATCGTTTTATTGTTGATCATGTTATTATGGCACCCATGTAGGATTTTGGACTCCATATTCGATTTGAGGCAACATATAAAGATAATCTGTGATGCCCCCCTGATTTAATTACTAGGGGCTAAGGATACAATATCCATCACTAAGCTAAGGATCCTGGGACTAAACACCTCCCTCTGCAACTGGATCCTGGACTTCCTGACGGGCCGCCCACAGGTGGTGAGGGTAGGTAGCAACACATCTGCCACGCTGATCCTCAACACTGGAGCCCCTCAGTGGTGTGTGCTCAGTCCCCTCCTGTACTCCCTGTTCGTAAGTCGCTCTGGATAAGAGCGTCTGCTAAATGACTTAAATGTAAATGTTCACTCACGACCTCGTGGCCAGGCACGACTCCAATACCATCATCAAGTTTGTAGACAACACAACAGTGGTAGGGCTGATCACCGACAACGACAAGACAGCCTATAGGGAGGAGGTCAGAGACCTGGCCGGGTGGTGTCAGAATAACAACTTATCCCACAACGTAACCAAGACTAAGGAGATGATTGTGGACTACAGGAAAAGGAGGGCCGAGCACCCCCCCATTCTCATTGACAGGGCTGTAGTGGAGCAGGTTGAGAGCTTCAAGTACCTTGGTGTCCACATCACCAACAAACTAGAATGGTCCAAACACACCAAGAAAGTCGTGAAGAGTGCACGACAAAGCCTATTCCCCCTCAGGAAACTAAATAGATTTGGCATGGGTCCTCAGATCCTCAAATGATTCTACAGCTGCAACAGAGAGCATCCTGACTGGTTGCATCACTGCCTGGTATGGCAACTGCTCAGCCTCTGACTGTAAGGCACTACAGAGGGTCAGTACGGCCCAGTACATCACTGGGGCTAAGTTGCCTGCCATCCAGGACCTCTACACCAGGCGGTGTCAGAGGAAGGCCCTAAAATGTGTCAAAGACCCAGTGCCTGTATATAGCCTCACTACTGTTATTCAGTCTTTTCACAGTTTTTATTTTATGTCTTTACTTATCTATTGTTTACCTAATACCTATTTCTTTACTTAAAAATTGCACTGTTGGTTAGAGCGTGTAAGTAAGCATTTCACTAAGGTCTACACCTGTTGTATTCGGCACAGGTGACAAATAAACTTTGCTTTGAACATCCTTTAAGGAACCTTGAAACCCCCCCCAAAAAATAAAATCGATGTCTGAGCCCACTTGTTTCCCTTGAGCCGATTAGAATAGCCACAACATTTAAAAAAACGTGTAACCGTATGCATTTTTGTCAGGCAGCACCATACAGTACTGAATGAGAGCATATAGATGTATCATGTGACTGACTGATCTACAAATAAAAATGAGTAGCTATTTATAATGGAAGGTGATTTGCAGATTAGTCCGTCGGAAGTCGGCTGCACTATCCGCTTCGAACACGCCCAACATCTGACATCAAGCACAGGGCGTCGGCTCTTTCACTTCAAGAACAATGCAGCTGAATGGCATGTCGCCTCCAACGGCCAATCAGAGACGTTTATAGTGGAGAGTGGCCGCTTCGACAACACATCCACAAAGGCAAAATTCCGTAAAACTGTATAGATCTTTTTTTTTTAATATGAAAACAAAAATGTACTTTTTGGTCTTCATTTAAAGATAAGTGTAGTTAATGATAGCTCTAAAATCAGATTTCAAGAAGATACATTTTAAAAATAGGCACGGTTTATGACTGTGGTTGCGTTAACTACTGACGACCCTGCTCACCAAGGAAAAAAAGTCCTGTTTGTGGCTTGCCGAATACCAGATTTCTGTAATGGAATAACATGTAAAAAAAAAAGCTTCTGGCTACATGTGTTATTTCACCCGTCGGATTTGCTTCATGCTGTCTTTCTCTGACGCTGTGTGCACATTGTGCTGGTCGGAAGAACCATTTATTTGAAGGTATGCGGCTGTTTTGCTAGAAAATGTTAGCTAGCTGGCAATGCTAACTAGATATGTTCGCGGTGTTCAATGATTTGAGCCCTTGTTTTGCTAAATACTGTTGTAATTGCATGCAAAACAATGGTGAATAATCTTGCAAGTTTGGTAACAATTAAGTTACACTCAGCCAATAGTTAACAGTATCTAGGTAAATACATGTACTAACGTTAGCTAGCTATATTTTCCACAATAATGTTATAAACCCACTCGCCTGTCCTCCAAACACGCCCTTAACCATACAGTTCCATTATACAAGACTCATTGGACGAAGGTGTCATCTGTACGGGGGGAGTTTTGTTAGGAGCACGGATGCTCAATCTTAACATGTGTTATTAGGAACGATTTTTCATATCAGCGAGAAATTATTTTCAAATGGATTAGTACACACTTCTTATAGGGTTAGTGTTCGCACACGGCCATATTATATAAGAGGGGGCCACCTGTGCTAATGAACTAATGTGTAGCGGATGGGCCGTTTAATCAGATGGAGGCATCTAGTTGTATGGATCTGTGTAAAACTGCTACGTAAGTGTTAGTTTTATTTATTTTTTAAATAAGGACCATGTGTTTAGAATGTTGTACCCAAGCAATGATTATTGACGTTTTCTAAACGTTAAAACATATCCTTGGGATTGTAATTCACATAAGGTAGTCGGGGGCAAAACGAACGGCAGACCCGTGCGAGAGGCAGGTTGAGGTTTCCAGTGTTAGAGTAGTGCAGAAGTTGTCATATGCTGAGAAAGTAGGGGACGATGGGTCAAGGGGAAGGGATCCTGAGAGGAGTGGTGTGAGTAGTAGATCTGTACCCGTACAGAGGGATAAACCAACAAGTGATATATTTCAGTAAGATTGGATTTTTGGCGTTTATAGTAATAGTTATCAACTGCACAGCAGGGATGGGACGTGAGCTGCAGAAAATAGAGGTTGTGGTGGCAGCTGCAGAGAGGTATTTGGGTGTGTGAGACTTCAAGTCAGAAGAGTTACATAATATAATAATAATAATATATGCCATTTAGCAGACGCTTTTATCCAAAGCGACTTACAGTCATGTGTGCATACATTCTACGTATGGGTGGTCCCGGGGATCGAACCCACTACCCTGGCGTTACAAGCGCCATGCTCTACCAACTGAGCTACACAGGACCCCTACATGGTGTGTTTTTATTTTATTTCACCTTTATTTAACCGGGTAGGCTAGTTGAGAACAAGTTCTCATTTACAATTGCGACCTGGCCAAGATAAAGCAAAGCAGTTTGACAGATACAACGACACAGTTACACATGGAGTAAAACAAACATACAGTCAATAATACAGTATAAACAAGTCTATATACGATGTGAGAAGGGAGGTAAAGGCAAAAAAGGCCATGGTGGCAAAGTAAATACAATATAGCAAGTAAAACACTGGAATGGTAGTTTTGCAATGGAAGAATGTGCAAAGTAGAAATAAAAATAATGGGGTGCAAAGGAGCAAAATAAATTAATTAATTAAATACAGTTGGGAAAGAGGTAGTTGTTTGGCCTAAATTATAGGTGGGCTATGTACAGGTGCAGTAATCTGTGAGCTGCTCTGACAGTTGGTGCTTAAAGCTAGTGAGGGAGATAAGTGTTTCCAGTTTCAGAGATTTTTGTAGTTCGTTCCAGTCATTGGCAGCAGAGAACTGGAAGGAGAGGCGGCCAAAGAAAGAATTGGTTTTGGGGGTGACTAGAGAGACATACCTGCTGAAGTGTGTGATACAGGTGGGAGATGCTATGGTGACCAGCGAGCTGAGATAAGGGGGGACTTTACCTAGCAGGGTCTTGTAGATGACATGGAGCCAGTGGGTTTGGCGACGAGTATGAAGCGAGGGCCATCCAACGAGAGCGTACAGGTCGCAATGGTGGGTAGTATATGGGGCTTTGGTGACAAAACGGATTGCACTGTGATAGACTGCATCCAATTTGTTGAGTAGGTTATTGGAGGCTATTTTGTAAATGACATCGCCAAAGTCGAGGATTGGTAGGATGGTCAGTTTTACAAGGGTATGTTTGGCAGCATGAGTGAAGAATGCTTTGTTGCGAAATAGGAAGCCAATTCTAGATTTAACTTTGGATTGGAGATGTTTGATATGGGTCTGGAAGGAGAGTTTACAGTCTAACCAGACACCTAAGTATTTGTAGTTGTCCACGTATTCTAAGTCAGAGCCGTCCAGAGTAGTGATGTTGGACAGGCGGGTAGGTGCAGGTAGCGATCGGTTGAAGAGCATGCATTTAGTTTTACTTGTATTTAAGAGCAATTGGAGGCCACGGAAGGAGAGTTGTATGGCATTGAAGCTTGCCTGGATGGTTGTTAACACGGTGTCCAAAGAGTGTTAAGTGGTGGTGTACCATCCTTTCAGGCTGTTGGCCTGAAGTAGGACTAAATGCATTTAAATAGCATAGTATGGTATTAATTATTTGTTTGTGAATGTATTGTTAGATGGTAGGGTATTTGTTGTTTTTTCTTTTGAGATCAAAAAAATTAAGCAAAGATAGTATAAGGAAGTTATACTCCAGTCTGGTAGGTGGCAGTAATGCAACATTTATTGGAAGCTGTTAAACCTCATTGAAGGAGAACTAATGGCTGAAAGCTGTAGGGAGAATGCAGAACACCATCTAGTTGCCGAGGGCTAGATAGATAGCTAGCTACCAAGAGCACTTTTTGTCTAACTTTGATCCTGGCAGTAACAGTTAATCTAGGTACAGTGCCTTCAGGTTGAATACTTATTGACTCAATAAATTTCAGCTTTTAATTTGTAAACATTTCTAAAAACATAATTCCACTTTGACATTATGGGGTATTGTGTGTAGATCAGTGACACTAAATCTCAATTTAAGCCATTTCAAATTCAGGCTGTAACACAACAAAATGTGGAAAAAGTCAAAGGTGAGAATACTTTCTGAAGACACTGTATGTCCACTAAACACACATTATTTACAACTTCCGGCACCGACAGAGATGGCCGCCTCGCTTCACGTTCCTAGGAAACTATGCAGTATTTTGTTTTTTTCCGTGTTATTTCTTACGTTGCTACCCCAGGTAATCGAAGGTTTTATTACATACAGTCGGGAGGAACTATTGGATAAAAGAGCAACGTCAACTCACCATCATTACGACCAGGAATACAACTTTCCCGAAGCAGATCTTCTGTTATGCTCACGACCTAGGACAATGGTTCGGATCCCAGCCGGCGAACCAAAACAACGGCGCTGTAAAAGGGGCAGACGAAGCGGTCTTCTGGTCAGGTTCCGGAGACCGGCACATTGCGCACCGCTCTCGAGCATGCTACTCGCCAATGTCCAGGCTCTTGACAACAAGGTAGATAAAATCCGAGCAAGGGTAGCATTCCAGAGAGACATCAGAGACTGTAACGTTCTTTGCTTCACGGAAACATGGCTCACTTGAGACAGTACAGCCAGCTATCGGGGTCGGTACAGCCAGCTGGTTTCTTCACGCATAGCGCCGACAGAAACAAGCATCTTTCTGGTGAGAAGAGGGGTGGAGGGGTGTGCCTTGTGATTAACGAGAAGTGGTGTGATCATAACATACAGGAACTCAAGTCCTTCTGTTCACCTGACTTAGAATTCCTCACAATCAAATGTCGACCTGCATTATCTACCAAGATAATTCTCTTCGATTATAATCACAGCCGCATATATTCCCCCCCAACTTCATTTGACTCTATGTAAACTGGAAACCACATATTCTGAGGCTGCATTCATTGTAGCTGGGGATTTTAACAAGGCTAATCTGAATACAAGACTCCCTAAATTCTATCAGCATATCGATTGTGCTACCAGGGCTGGCAAAACCCTGGATCATTGTTATTCTAACTTCCGCGACGCATATAAGGCCCTCCACCGCCCTTTTTTTTTGAAAAGCTGACCACGACTCCCTTTTGTTGATCCCTGCCTATAGACAGAGACTAAAACGGGAAGCTCCCTTGCTCAGGTCTATTCAACGCTGGTCTGACCAATCTGATTCCACGCTTCAAGATTGCTTCGATCACTTGGACTGGGATATGTTCCGCATTGTGTCAAACAACAATATTGATGAATACGCTTATTCGGTGAGCGAGTTTATTAGCAAGTGCATCGGCGATGTCGTACCCACAGACACTATTAAAACATTCTCAAACCAGAAACCGTGGATTGATGGCAGCATTCGCGCAAAACTGAAAACGTGAACCACTGCTTTTAATCAGGGCAAGGTGACCGGAAACATGACCGAATACAAACAGTGTAGCTATTCCCTCCAAGGCAATCAAACAAGCTAAGCCTCCGTATAGAGACAAAGTAGAGTCGCAATTCAACGGCTCAGACACAAGAGGTATGTGGCAGGATCTACAGTCAATTACGGATTACAAAAAGAAAATAAGCCCGTCGCGGTCCAGGTTTAGTCTGTCTGGAAGCAAGACATCAACTTCTTTGCTCGCTTTGAGGACTACAGTGCCACTGACACGGCCCGCTACCAAAACCTGCGGACACTCCTTCACTGCAGCCGACGTGAGTAAAACATTTAAACGTGTTAACCCTCGCAAGACTGCAGGCCAGACTGCATCCCCAGCCACGTCATCAGAGCATGTGCAGACCAGTTGGCTGGGGTGTTTACGGACATATTCAATCTATCCTTATCCCAGTCTGCTGTCCCACATGCTTCAAGAGGGCCACCATTGTTCCTGTTCCCAAGAAAGCTAAGGTAACTGAGCTAAACGACTACCGCCCCGTAGCACTCACTTACGTCATCATGAAGTGCTTTGAGAGACCAGTCAAGGACCATATCACCTCCACCCTACCTGACACCCTAGACCCACTCCAATTCGCTTACCGCTCCAATAGGTCCACAGACGACACACAATCGAAACCACACTGCACACTGCCCTAACCCATCAGGACAACAGGAATACCTATGTGAGAATGCTGTTCATCGACTACAGCTCAGCATTTAACACCATAGTACCCTCAACTCGTCATCAACCTCGAGACCCTGGGTCTCAACCCCGCCCTGTGCAACTGGGTACTGAAGGTGGGGCCCTCGGAGTGTGGCGTCAGGAAAATAACCTTACGCTCAACGTCAACAAAACAACGGAGATGATCGTGGACTTCAGGAAACAGCAGAGGGAGCACCCTCCTATCCACATCGACGGGACAGTAATGGAGAGGGTAGTGCGTTTTAAGTTCCTCTGCGTACACATCACGGACAAACTGAATTGGTCCACCCACACAGACAGCGTGGTGAAGAAGGCGCATCAGCGCCTCTTCAACCTCAGGAGGCTGAAGAAATTTGGCTTGTCACCAAAGGCACTCACAAACTTTTACAGATGCAGAATCGAGAGCATCCTGTCGTGCTGTATCACCGCCTGGTATGGCAACTGCTCCACCCACAACCGTACGGCTCTCCAGAGGGTAGTGAGGTCTGCACAACGCATCACCGGGGGCAAACTACCTGCCCCCTTGGACACCTGCACCACCTGATGTCACAGGAAGGTCGTAAAGCTCATCAAGGACAACAACCACCCGAGCCACTGCCTGTTCACCCCGCTATCATCCAGAAGGCAAGGTCAGTACAGGTGCATCAAAGCAGGGACCGAGACTGAAAAACAGCTTCTATCAAGGCCACCAGACTGTTAAACAGCCGCCACTAACATTGCGTGGCTGCTGCCAACAAACTGACTCAACTCCAGCCACTTTAATAATGGAACATTTATGGAAAAAATGTATCACTAGCCACTTTAAACAATGCCACTTTTATATGTTTACATACCCTACATTACTCATCTCATATGTATATACTGTACTCTATAACATCTAATGCATCTTGCCTATGCCGTTCTGTACCATCACTCATTCATATATTTGTATGTACATATTCTTCATCCCTTTACACTTGTGTGTGTATAAGGTTGTTATTGTGAAATTGTTAGGTTAGATTACTCGTTGGTTGTTACTGCATTGTCGGAACTGGAAGCACAAGCATTTCGCTACACTAGCATTAACATCTGCTAACCCTGTGTATGTGACAAATAAAATTTGATTTGTTGCTCTGGGGAATGTAGCTATCTAGCTCCATACTAGGGTTACAGTAGCTAGAGTATTGCATTTACTATTGCGTTAGCTAAGACATTTAACAGCAGTAGATGACATGTTTCCTAATGTCAGCCCCTCCATCTCCTCTCCCTCAGTCGATTCAGTCTTGCATGGGTCTGTAAGAGGCAGCATCATGAGTGGGGAGCCAGATGCTTTGGCTGTGGTGAACCAGCTGAGGGATCTTGCTGCAGATCCCATGAACAGAAGAGCCATCGTTCAGGACCAAGGTTGCTTACCGGGACTCATCATTTTTCTGGACCACCCCAACCCCCAGGTTGTCTACTCAGCACTCCTGGTAAGGCCCCAAGTAGCGGATGCATTGCGTTCTAAAAGTGTCTGCATACATACGTTTGGTTTGCTACTAGCAGATCTTGGCTAGGCGTACTCCCTAAAGACTTTTGCTTGAATAACAAGAAAAAAGCTGCAATATTACTGTCCCTCTTGAGCCACCGTTGCAACAACATTTACATTTTACATTACATTTAAGTCATTTAGCAGACGCTCTTATCCAGAGCGACTTACAAATTGGTGCATTCACCTTATGACATCCAGTGGAACAGTCACTTTACAATAGTGCATCTAAAACTTAAGGGGGGGGGGGGGTGAGAGGGATTACTTATCCTATCCTAGGTATTCCTTAAAGAGGTGGGGTTTCAGGTGTCTCCGGAAGGTGGTGATTGACTCCGCTGTCCTGGCGTCGTGAGGGAGTTTGTTCCACCATTGGGGGGGCCAGGGCAGCGAACAGTTTTGACTGGGCTGAGCGGGAGCTGTACTTCCTCAGTGGTAGGGAGGCGAGCAGGCCAGAGGTGGATGAACGCAGTGCCCTTGTTTGGGTGTAGGGCCTGATCAGAGCCTGGAGGTACTGAGGTGCCGTTCCCCTCACAGCTCCGTAGGCAAGCACCATGGTCTTGTAGCGGATGCGAGCTTCAACTGGAAGCCAGTGGAGAGAACGGAGGAGCGGGGTGACGTGAGAGAACTTGGGAAGGTTGAACACCAGACGGGCTGCAGCGTTCTGGATGAGTTGAAGGGGTTTAATGGCACAGGCAGGGAGCCCAGCCAACAGCGAGTTGCAGTAATCCAGACGGGAGATAACAAATGCCTGGATTAGGACCTGCGCCGCTTCCTGTGTGAGGCAGGGTTGTACTCTGCGGATGTTGTAGAGCATGAACCTACAGGAACGGGCCACCGCCTTGATGTTAGTTGAGAACGACAGGGTGTTGTCCAGGATCACGCCAAGGTTCTTGGCGCTCTGGGAGGAGGACACAATGGAGTTGTCAACCGTGATGGCGAGATCATGGAACGGGCAGTCCTTCCCCGGAGGAAGAGCAGCTCCGTCTTGCCGAGGTTCAGCTTGAGGTGGTGATCCGTCATCCACACTGATATGTCTGCCAGACATGCAGAGATGCGATTCGCCACCTGGTCATCAGAAGGGGAAAGGAGAAGATTAATTGTGTGTCGTCTGCATAGCAATGATAAGAGAGACCATGTGAGGTTATGACAGAGCCAAGTGACTTGGTGTATAGCGAGAATAGGAGAGGGCCAAGAACAGAGCCCTGGGGGACACCAGTGGTGAGAGCGCGTGGTGAGGAGACAGATTCTCGCCACGCCACCTGGTAGGAGCGACCTGTCAGGTAGGACGCAATCCAAGCGTGGGCCGCGCCGGAGATGCCCAACTCGGAGAGGGTGGAGAGGAGGATCTGATGGTTCACAGTATCGAAGGCAGCCGATAGATCTAGAAGGATGAGAGCAGAGGAGAGAGAGTTAGCTTTAGCAGTGCGGAGCGCCTCCGTGATACAGAGGAGAGCAGTCTCAGTTGAATGACTAGTCTTGAAACCTGACTGATTTGGATCAAGAAGGTCATTCAGAGAGAGATAGCGGGAGAGCTGGCCAAGGACTGCACGTTCAAGAGTTTTGGAGAGAAAAGAAAGAAGGGATACTGGTCTGTAATTGTTGACATCGGAGGGATCGAGTGTAGGTTTTTTCAGAAGGGGTGCAACTCTCGCTCTCTTGAAGACGGAAGGGACGTAGCCAGCGGTCAGGGATGAGTTGATGAGCGAGGTGAGGTAAGGGAGAAGGTCTCCGGAAATGGTCTGGAGAAGAGAGGAGGGGATAGGGTCAAGCGGGCAGGTTGTTGGGCGGCCGGCCGTCACAAGACGCGAGATTTCATCTGGAGAGAGAGGGGAGAAAGAGGTCAGAGCACAGGGTAGGGCAGTGTGAGCAGAACCAGCGGTGTCGTTTGACTTAGCAAACGAGGATCGGATGTCGTCGACCTTCTTTTCAAAATGGTTGACGAAGTCATCTGCAGAGAGGGGAGGAGGGGGGGGTTCAGGAGGGAGGAGAAGGTGGCAAAGAGCTTCCTAGGGTTAGAGGCAGATGCTTGGAATTTAGCGTGGTAGAAAGTGGCTTTAGCAGCAGAGACAGAGGAGGAAAATGTAGAGAGGAGGGAGTGAAAGGATGCCAGGTCCGCAGGGAGGCGAGTTTTCCTCCATTTCCGCTCGGCTGCCCGGAGCCCTGTTCTGTGAGCTCGCAATGAGTCATCGAGCCACGGAGCGGGAGGGAGGACCGAGCCGGCCTGGAGGATAGGGGACATAGAGAGTCAAGGGATGCAGAGAGGGAGGAGAGGAGGGTTGAGGAGGCAGAATCAGGAGATAGGTGGGAGAAGGTTTGAGCGGAGGGAAGAGATGATAGGATGGAAGAGGAGAGAGTAGCGGGGGAGAGAGAGCGAAGGTTGGGACGGCGCGATACCATCCGAGTAGGGGCAGTGTGGGAGGTGTTGGATGAGAGCGAGAGGGAAAAGGATACAAGGCAGTGGTCGGAGACTTGGAGGGGAGTTGCAATGAGGTTAGTGGAAGAACAGCATCTAGTAAAGATGAGGTCGAGCGTATTGCCTGCCTTGTGAGTAGGGGGAAGGTGAGAGGGTGAGGTCAAAAGAGGAGAGGAGTGGAAAGGAGGCAGAGAGGAAAGAGTCAAAGGTAGACGTGGGGAGGTTAAAGTCGCCCAGAACTGTGAGAGGTGAGCCGTCCTCAGGAAAGGAGCTTATCAAGGCATCAAGCTCATTGATGAACTCTCCGAGGGAACCTGGAGGGCGATAAATGATAAGGATGTTAAGCTTGAAAGGGCTAGTAACTGTGACAGCATGGAATTCAAAGGAGGCGATAGACAGATGGGTAAGGGGAGAAAGAGAGAATGACCACTTGGGAGAGATGAGGATCCCGGTGCCACCACCCCGCTGACCAGACGCTCTCGGGGTGTGCGAGAACACGTGGGCGGACGAAGAGAGAGCAGTAGGAGTAGCAGTGTTGTCTGTGGTGATCCATGTTTCCGTCAGTGCCAAGAAGTCGAGGGACTGGAGGGAGGCATAGGCTGAGATGAACCCTGCCTTGTTGACCGCAGATTGGCAGTTCCAGAGGCTACCGGAGACCTGGAACTCCACGTGGGTCGTGCGCGCTGGGACCACCAGAGTAGGGTGGCCGCGGCCACGCGGTGTGGAGCGTTTGTATGGTCTGTGCAGAGAGGAGAGAACAGGGATAAACAGACACATAGTTGACAGGCTACAGAAGAGGCTACGCTAATGCAAAGGAGATTGGAATGACAAGTGGACTACACGTCTCGAATGTTCAGAAAGTTAAGCTACGTAGCAAGAACAACGTAGTAAGACTTCCTCAAAATAGTCTGAAGTAATCTAAGATCAAGAAATCTATCATTGACTTTGACATTTTTGCCAGGGAGGTCTTAGTTGTGCAATTTTACATCTAGCTAAACTATTTGGTGCAGTACTTCTTGTGAAAAAATGTGCCTGAAATAATAGTAGTGAACTGTAGAGTCGGGCCGAGCTGTTCAATGACCTGGTTACTGAAGTGACTTGTCTGTCTCTGATCTTAATTCAAATACCAAGCTCCTTAACTTTGGATGTGGACATGTAATTTTGCTGTGGGATGAATGCATTTCTTATGTTCCAAAATAGTGATTGTGTCCCCTTCAGGCTGTGCGCTACCTCGCAGAATGCCGTCAAAACAAGGAGAAAATGAGGGGCGAGCTTGGAATGATGTTAAGTCTTCAGAATGTCATGCAAAAGTGAGTATATGGCCCTTGCAGAAGCCCAAACCATGATGGTCTTGTCTCACTCATCTTCTCTGTTGATATCATTATCAAATAGAAAATATTTGTAATTATTTGCAAATGTTTCTTTGCATTTCTACTTTTTCCGTGTGAGACGCACGGTTTTAAAATGCAACAGTTCCTAAACTCATGTCAAACATTTTATAGTTCATCTCCTTAGACACAGATGTTTCTCTAAGTAGCATTTTGTGTGTGTTCCGTCTTCTCTAAGATGTAGTGATTATGCATAAAATAAATAGAGAAACAAACATTCTGAGCAAGAACTAGAGGTATTTTTGTTGAAAAAAATGCATTTGCAAATTTCCTTGGGGCTCACAGTTAAAGGCCCAGTGCAGTCAAAAACGTAATTGTCTGTGTTTTATATACTGAACAAAAATATGAACAAAACATGCTAAATTTCAGTTACAGATCATATAAGGAACTCAGTCAATTGAAACAAATAAGGCCCTAATCTGTGGATTTCACATGACTGTGAATACAGATATGCATCTGTTGGTCACAGATACCTTTAAAAAAAAAGGTAGGGGAGTGGATCAGAACCAGTTAGTATCTGGTGTGAACACCATTTGCCTCATGCAGTGTGAGACATCTCCTTCACATAGAGTTGATCAGATTGTTGATTGTGGAATGTTGTGCCAATCTTCAATGGCTGTGAGAAATTGCTGGATATTGGCGGGAACTGGAACCCGCAATCCAGAGCATCCCAAACATGCTCAATGGGTGACATGTCTGGTGAGTATGGAAGAACTGGGACATTTTCAGCTTTCAGAAATTGTGTACAGGTCAAGTTGCCATCACATTCAAATAGCCATCGATGAAATGCAATTGTGTTCTTTGTCCATAGCTAATGCCTGCCCATACCATAACCCCACTGCCACCATGGGGCACTCTGTTCACAACGTTAACATCAGCAAAACGCTCGCCCACACGACGGCATCTGCCCGGTACAGTTGAAACCTGGATTGATCCGTGAGGAGAACACTTCTCCAGCATGCCAGTGGCCATTGAAAGTGCTAATTTTCCCACTGAAGTCGGCTACAACTCTGAACTGCAATCCGGTCAAGACCCTGGTGAGGACAACAAGCACGCAGATGAGCTTCTCTGAGATGGTTTCTGACAGTTTGTGCTAAAATTCTTTGGTTGTGGAAACTCAGTTTCAACAATTCTCCGGGTGGTTGGTCTCAGACGATCCCGCAGTTGAAGAAGCCGGATGTGGAGGTCCTGGGCTAGCGTGGTTACATGTGGTCTGTGGTTGAGGCCAGTTGGACATACTGCCAAATTCTCTAAAACAACGTTGGAGGCGGCTTATGGTAGAGAAATGAACATTAAATTCTCTGGCAACAGCTCTGTTGGACGTTTCTGCAATCAGCATGCCAAATGCACGCTCCCTCAACTTGAGACTGTTGTTTGACAAAACTGCACATTTTAGTGGCCTTTTATTATCCCCATCACAAGGTGCACCTGTGTAATGATCACGCTGTTTAATCAGCTTCTTGATATGCCACACCTCGCAGGTGGCTGGATTATCTTGGCAATGGAGACATGCTCACTAACAGGAATATAAACAAATTTGTGCACAATTTGAGAGAAACAACATTTTCTTGTGTACGGAACATTTCTGGCATCTTTAACTTCAGTTCATTATACAAACTTTACATTTTGCGTTTATATTATTGTTCAGTGTACAATGGGGCAAAAAAGTATTTAGTCAGCCACCAATTGTGCAAGTTCTCCCACTTAAAAAGATGAGAGGCCTGTAATTTTCATCATAGGTACACTTCAACTATGACAGACAAAATCAGGATAAGAATCCAGAAAATCACATTGTAGGATTTTTAATGAATTTATCTGCAAATTATGGTGGAAAATAAGTATTTGGTCACCTAAAAACAAGCAAGATTTCTCACAGACCTGTAACTTCTTCTTTAAGAGGCTCCTCTGCCCTCTACTCGTTACCTGTATTAATGGCACCTGTTTGAACTTGTTATCAGTATAAGACACCTGTCCACAACCTCAAACAGTCACACTCCACTATGGCCAAGACCAAAGAGCTGTCAAAGGACACCAGAAACTAAATTGTAGACCTGCACCAGGCTGGGAAGACTGAATCTGCAATAGGTAAGCAGCTTGGTTTGAAGAATTCAACTGTGGGAGCAATTATTAGGAAATGGAAGACATACAAGACCACTGATAATCTCCCTCGATCTGGGGCTCCACGCAAGATCTCACCCCGTGGGGTCAAAATGATCACAAGAACGGTGAGCAAAAATCCCAGAACCACACTAGGGGACCTAGTAAATGACCTGCAGAGAGCTGGGATCAAAGTAACAAAGCCTGCCATCAGTAACACACTACGCCGCCAGGGACTCAAATCCTGCAGTGCCAGACGTGTCCCCCTGCTTAAGCCAGTACATGTCCAGGTCCATCTGAAGTTTGCTAGAGAGCATTTGGATGATCCAGAAGAAGATTGGGAGAATGTCATATGGTCAGATGAAACCAAAATATAACTTTTTGGTGTAAACTCAACTTGTCGTGTTTGGAGGACAAAGAATGCTGAGTTGCATCCAAAGAACACCATACCTACTGTAAAGCATGGGGGTGGAAACATCATGCTTTGGGGCTGTTTTTCTGCAAAGGCACCAGGACGACTGATCCGTGTAAAGGAAAGAATGAATGGGGCCATGTATCGTGAGATTTTGAGTGAAAACCTCCTTCAATCAGCAAGGGCATTGAAGATGAAACGTGGCTGGGTCTTTCAGCATGACAATGATCCCAAACACACCGCCCGGGCAACGAAGGAGTGGCTTCGTAAGAAGCATTTCAAGGTCCTGGAGTGGCCTAGCCAGTCTCCAGATCTCAACCCCATAGAAAATCTTTGGAGGGAGTTGAAAGTCCGTGTTGCCCAGCAACAGCCCCAAAACATCACTGCTCTAGAGGAGATCTGCATGGAGGAATGGGCCAAAATACCAGCAACAGTGTGTGAAAACCTTGTGAAGACTTACAGAAAACGTTTGACCTCTGTCATTGCCAACAAAGGGTATATAACGAAGTATTGAGAAACTTTTGTTATTGACCAAATACTTATTTTCCACCATAATTTGCAAATAAATTCATTAAATAATCCTACAATGTGATTTTCTGTATTTATTTTTTTTCTCATTTTGTCTATCATAGTTGAAGTGTACCCATGATGAAATTTATAGGCCTCTCTCATATTTTTAAGTGGGAGAACTTGCACAATTGTTGGCTGACTAAATACTGTATATTTCCACGCTGAAGTTGAAATTTCAGCCTGTTTTGGGGGGGATGGAGATTTGGCCGGCCTGGTGACATCACTAGGAGGTAAATTCGTTGATAGACGAATAAGAAAGAGTTCCAAACCTCTCTGCCAATCAGTTTTGTTAGCCGGCTGGACCTCACTAAAGTCCCATAGATCACTTCATTACTCCCTTATTGTTTACAAAGCTCTGCTCCACAAGCTTCCAACATACCTCACTTCCCTGTTGAAATAATATAAAAAATATGAGATACCTAACCCATTTGCAAGGTTGGTTAACTCTTCGGTTCCCGCTGTCTCCACAAAGTTTGGTAAATCTGCCTTTAGTTTTAACGCACCACAGTTATGGAATACTTTACAAAACAAATTCCACCTGGATTCCCTGGTGCCGATAGGACAGTTTTAAGACTGTTAAATGAGTTCGCTGAAGTTTGCAATTGTTTCAATTGACTATCATAACTTGCTGTAATGTTCACTGAGTGTACAAAACATTAGGAACGCCTTCCTAATATTGAGTGCCAACTCCTTTTGCCCTCAGAACAGCCTCAATTTATCACGGCGTGGACTCTACAAGGTGTCAATCTTTCCACAGGGATGCTGGCCCATGTTGACTCCAATGCTTCCCACAGTTGTCAAGTTGGCTGGATGTCCATTTGTTGGTGGACCACTCTTGATACACACAGGAAACTGTTGAGCATGGAAAAACCCAGCAGCGTTGCAGTTCTTGACACACTCAAACTGGTGCGCCTGGAACCTACTACCATACCATGTTCAAAGGCACAATCTGTCTCAGTTGTCTGAAGGTTAAAACATTTTAAAACTTGCAGGTTCCTTCTGACAATGCAAAAACAAGAAATAATCAAATATAAAAATACCAACAAAGTAAATGGCTCAGTAGAATAAAATATTTTTTTAGCATAAGTATAATATGGGAATAACCGGTTTATCTATAACGGCTATGTTTTTAGTTTTCCCAGACAGTCCTAGGAAAATTGTTACTTAAATCACTTCTATTCAAAGAGCAATATTGTTTGACCATGTTTGACTTTTTAAATTTTTTAAATAAAAACATTCACAGTAAGGTACTTAATTGTTACCCAGAAATTAGTTAATGTTGAGATAAAACGGCTGCATTGGGCCTTTAAGAGCCAGTACATTAACACTATTTTGAGATGATGACTAAAATCTTCCATCCCTTTCCCCCTTAGGACAACCACCCCGGGAGAGACCAAACTGCTGGCCTCAGAAATCTATGAACTCCTCCAGGCCTCTAACAGTGAGGATGCATACAAGCCCAAGGAGCCCTCCTGCAGACGTAAGCCCCAGTTCTTCCTGGGCTCCACCAACAAGCAGGCCAAAACAGTGGTCCTCCACATAGATGGCCTGGATGACTCTGTGAGTGCCCCTATACTGATCAATAAGTATATTGATAAGGAGACTGCACACCATGCTAGCTCCAGTAACTTCTTTACTAAGTTAAACCTGATATGTCACACAAAAAATTATGGGTTCTGTAATACATTATGCTATAGTTACTAGCTAAGGTGACAGTTCTGGTAATCCACTACCTGATGTTAAATGAGTTTATACAGTTATTCCCATTCATCTCCTCCAGAGCCGGAGGGGCCTTTGTGAAGAGGCCCTGTTGAAGATCCGAGGTGTCATCAGCTTCACATTCCAGATGGCCGTTAAGAGGTGCATCATCAGAATCCGCTCAGACCTGAAGGCAGAGGTTAGTCACATTCTGTCTGTCCTATTACATAATATTTTGGGGAGGAGATGGAGGAGGGCAGAAATGAGTCTAATCTTGGCATCCCAGAACCAATATCTTGCAGCTGCTTGATTAGATGGAGGGAGATATGAGATATAACACTGAGTGGCAGAACCTGGATGGATCCTCTTTGGTAGCTCAACCCAACTCTCTGCAAGTTTCTGGCAAGTGTATGGGGCAAAAGTCTCCTCCCCTTCCCAAAGTTGAAAGATGCCAGGTGTAGGTGCACACCCTGCGAAATCTTGATTTGTCCAAATAACCAGCCTTGAAAAATCTGCACACTGGAACAATTGTTCCTCATTATTCATCAAATCTCAGAGTCCTTGGACAGATGTTAAACGTATGTCTACAAGAGATTAAGTTGAGTTATACAACCTGCGGCCCTGTAACACATGCTGAGGAGGGAATCATGGCTGATGTGTGTCGTTGTTAAATCAAATATCTGTTTCCTCTGTAGGCTCTGGGTTCTGCCATCGCATCAACTGAAGTAATGAAAGCTCAACAGGTGGTCAGGGGAGAGGATGGAAATGAGGTTTGTCTTTCTGAATTCATTTCCAGTTTTATGTTTCTGTTGTCTGTTGTCTGTTATTTTCTAGTCTGTCAATTTGATTCCCAGAGAAGGTCTTTACAAATATTAAGGAATGATCTTATCTCAAGGACGAAGCTTACAAAAATAAGTTTGGTATCTAATCAGAATCTAAATTCTAATACCATGGTCCTTGACCTTGTATGCTAGGAATATCATCTACCTTGTGGTACACATTGAATTGAGCACTTCCTTTTGCTGTATAGGTAATCATCCCATTCCCAGAGGATGGTTCGGTAGCAGTGGAGCAGAATGTGAATCTTCCAGACTATCTTCCAGAGGAGGAGAGCCCGTCCCAGGAGCCAGACAAGGCTGTGACCAGCGTGGGCACAGGGCAGGACGGAGCAGGCTGGCTAGGCACTGCTGCTAACTTTCTGTCCCGCTCTTTCTACTGGTGACTCCCAGACCACTTACACCTCTTCAGACAGAATCAGGCTCCCAGCTGCCAAAGAGCTGGACTGCCAAAGGTAATGTGTAACAACAAACGATTCCAACGGTATGCAGTACACACATGCACGCACCCACAATCTTACACACACTCTCACCTGGCACCATACAGAATCACCAAGCCATTGAGGGAGAGGACCGGCTTCCGGAATGGATTCTTATTTCTTACCTTTTGGGTTTTGATTGAGAGCTAGACTATTCTTTCTGCAAATGTAAATGGGTCCATGTATTTGAAAACCAAAATGTCTTATTGTGAGGAGCTTTATTGTGGCACCATCAGAATCGTTGCCACAAAATGAAGTTCCTGTAGTTTGATTTCAGATCCTTCAAATCATTCTTTCTGGGTCTTTTTGACCGACCTTTGAACAATAACAGACCTCCTTCCCTATTTTCTCAATGCGTATTGTAGAATATGCAGTAATCAGCATGTGTCCAGTTATGGTGCCTTTCGTTTCATTCTGTTTACATGGATGCCCTTGCATGACTGACTGTCTGCTTTAGTTCTGAAGCCTGTAAGGCTCCTTACTTTACCAAAGGTTACTGATGCAGATACTGTATCAACTTGTGTGGGTACTCTTTAAATTCCAATGCCAACTTAAATCATTCATGAAATATATGTGGAGGATTATGTGCAATGTTTAATGGACTGTGTGGCTGGTTGGAGAAGAGACGTTTTATCTACAGTAAAAGCATCAATATTTTGCAGTCTGAACATTGTGGTATTCTCGAACAATGTGCTGTCATGCTTTATTGGCTTGGTATTACTCATTACAGAACAATATTAGGATATATTTCCTAAGGAAGAGGATTGTTCCTCTTTAAGGTACAGCCTCTGACAATATTTGGGGAACAACATTCCTTTCCCCAATGTCTTGTATGATTTAGCGCATAGTTAAAAATAAGACAAGGCTAAACATAATCTCTCGTGGACAGACTACATAAACATTCATGGTTGAGCATTTGACCAAATTACGCAGGATTTTAGTTCTGGGCATACTGAGATTAGGCTAAACATAACATTATTTTTCTCTAAATATATGTAGATGGAAATACACATTGTGTTAGATTTTAATTGGAAATGCATTGGCCAGCAGTGTCCTTAAACCTGTGGTTAAACTCATGTGGGTGCTGCCTTCTGTCAGGGTCATCTGTAAGTGTTGAACAGTGAATGTTTTGGATTGTTTGGTTAATTTAATGGATCACTTGTCCATTACCCAGCTTCTGAAATGGTTATGTTTTCAGCGCATGTTCGTGTATGAATGGGAAATGTTTCTGCTGAGTTTTACTGTTCAAAGTAAATCTCCACATAACAATCCCTTTTTTAAAGTTCAGCCACTGTCTCAAGGAAAAGTTCAGTTTCTGCCAAGTGTTTCTTGAAAGTGTAATTTTCTGTCTGTGGAGGGGGGAAGAAATCATTATAGAATTGTCTAGAAATGTACTGTTGTCCTCTCCTTGTATTTGTGTGTTGCTTGCAAAAACATGTCCTATAGACTCTCCCACCTCGTACAATCACACCTGACTTGATTGTGACCATCATGCCAGGGCAGAATGCATCCTATTTGCAAATACTGTATAGTTGTTCACACTCAATCAATGTGCATTGTTTACCATCAAAGTCATTCACTAGAAATGTTAATATCTTTGTATTGTTATTGATTTGCTTTTTCCCCCCCAGAAACCATTTATTAGATCAACTAACATTTTAATCAGGTCGGCCTTTTTGTTTGCCAGCTTTATTCGACTCAGGGGAAATTTCTATCATATAATCCACAGTCTAATCACTCGCGTATTACAACCTGTTTGAGTTGGTTCTTTCCACCGATACTGTATGAACACCAATCACAGAGGAATGTTGTGTATGTATGCTGCCTGTCAGTTTGACTGTAGTGTTATGGGCCATTGTGAGTGAGCTGTATGTTCCTAAGAGTTATATAAAATAATATAAAAAAAAACAATATTATATGAAATGTCCAATTGTTAATTTTATGGATGCTGATGGGATAGGGTACTGCCTTGAATTGAGGACATGACAGTTTGTTCAACATGACAATTAAAAATGTACACAATATAACATGGTTTGGTTTCAATGAATGAATTAATTTCCCTTTTACTGACAACTGATGTATTTAACACATTACTGAGAAGTGTCTGACTGCTTCACTCTGTTTCCCACTGGCTCGGCTTCCCTCTGTATGATTTGCTTGTGTTTTGAATTCCCCCAAAAAGTGAAGAGAAACAGAATATTGTACCCCAGGGACATTACAAAAGGGCCTTGTCTTTGAGCTCCTTCTCATAATGCATGTTCTTCTCACTATTACGTTGGACCCAATAGGCTTGGAAAATGTCTAACCTCCCACATTTGAAACCAGTGGGGCCCTGTAGAGGAGAACAGAGGATGAGAATTATGCTAAGAGCCTCATTTATGGGTTTAGGCTACGGTTCTTTCCACAGACTTATCTTTGCTGTAGTCCCAGCTCTTGTGACCTGCTCAACTGATTGGAAGGAAAATGTTAACTTGCACTCCCAAACAGCTCTGTCCATACATCAACAAGTCTACGTTTAGTTTCACCACACAGTTGGCGTATTATTGAAGTAGAGGGGAAAACAGGACAGCCACAAGACCTACAGACAGAAAAGAGCAGTGCTGCCGTTGTCATATGGCAGACTGTGACTGACTGACAATCCCAATGAAAATGCAGAGGAAGCAAAGCCCCATGTGACCTCAGCAGAGAAGCATCAATGGAATTCCCTTTGGGAATCTGCCCGCTATCATCATCATCGCTGCCTTTTATTCACAATGCAACAATGGGCAAACTGCATTCAGCAGCACACTCCATGCATACTGTAAGAACAATAAAAAGGAAGCCTCTACTTTTCTGCCTTTATATTCAGGAGCTTACCTCTGTCTGAATATCAAACTCTACGCTACCAAATATTGCTTGCATTCCAGAGTAACTTAGTCAGCAGTTTTCTTTAAATAATAAAATGAGAGTAAGATATTGAGGAATGTTGCAGTACAATACAGTAGACATAGGGTGTCAGTATTGCATCATCATTGTATAGTTGTCAATCCACCAAGTTGCTGGATTTATATACACTGCTCAAAAAATAAAGGGAACACTAAAATAACACATCCTAGATCTGAATGAATGAAATATTCTTAAATACTTTTTTCTTTACATAGTTGAATGTGCTGACAACAAAATCACACAAATTATCAATGGAAATCAAATTTATCAACCCATGGAGGTCTGGATTTGGAGTCACACTCAAAATTAAAGTGGAAAACCACACTACAGGCTGATCCAACTTTGATGTAATGTCCTTAAAACAAGTCAAAATGAGGCTCAGTGGTATGTGTGGCCTCCACGTGCCTGTATGACCTCCCTACAACGCCTGGGCATGCTCCTGATGAGGTGGCGGATGGTCTCCTGAGGGATCTCCTCCCAGACCTGGACTAAAGCATCCACCAATTCCTGGACAGTCTGTGGTGCAATGTGGCGTTGGTGAATGGAGCGAGACATGATGTCCCAGATGTGCTCAATTGGATTCAGGTCTGGGGAACGGGCGGGCCAGTCCATAGCATCAATGCCTTCCTCTTGCAGGAACTGCTGACACACTCCAGCCACATGAGGTCTAGCATTGTCTTGCATTAGGAGGAACCCAGGGCCAACCGCACCAGCATATGGTCTCACAAGGGGTCTGAGGATCTCATCTTGGTACCTAATGGCAGTCAGGCTACCTCTGGCGAGCACATGGAGGGCTGTGCGGCCCCCCAAAGAAATGCCACACCATGACTGACCCACCGCCAAACCCGGTCATGCTGGAGGATGTTTCAGGCAGCAGAACGTTCTCCACGGCGTCTCCAGACTGTCACATGTGCTCAGTGTGAACCTGCTTTCATCTGTGAAGAGCACAGGGCGCCAGTGGCGAATTTGCCAATCTTGGTGTTCTCTGGCAAATGCCAAACATCCTGCACGGTGTTGGGCTGTAAGCACAACCCCCACCTGTGGACGTCGGGCCCTCATACCACCCTCATGGAGTCTGTTTCCGACCGTTTGAGCAGACACATGCACATTTGTGGCCTGCTGGAGGTCATTTTGCAGGGCTCTGGCAGTGCTACTCCTGCTCCTCCTTGCACAAAGGCGTAGGTAGCGGTCCTGCTGCTAGGTTGTTGCCCTCCTACGGCCTCCTCCACGTCTCCTGATGTACTGGCCTGTCTCCTGGTAGCGCTCCATGCTCTGGACACTATGCTGACAGACACAGCAAACCTTCTTGCCACAGCTTGCATTGATGTTCCATCCTGGATGAGCTGCACTACCTGAGATACTTGTGTGGGTTGTAGACTCCGTCTCATGCTACCACTAGAGTGAAAGCACCGCCAGCATTCAAAAGTGACCAAAACATCAGCCAGGAAGCATAGGAACTGAGAAGTGGTCTGTGGTTATCACCTGCAGAACCACTCCTTTATTGGGGGTGTCTTGCTAATTGCCTATAATTTCCACCTGTTGTATATTCCATTTGCACAACAGCATGTGAAATGTATTGTCAATCAGTGTTGCTTCCTAAGTGGACAGTTTGATTCCACAGAAGTGTGATTGACTTGGAGTTACATTGTGTTGTTTAAGTGTTCCCTTTATTTTTTTGAGCAGTGTATTTATCATATACACTGAGTATACCAAACATTAGAAACACCTTCCTAATATTTAGTTGGGAGGTGTTCCAACCCCCCCCCCCCACAAGGCGTCGAAAGAGTTCCACATGGACATACACGGAAAACTGTTGTGTGAAAAACCCAGCAGTGTTGCAGTTTTTGACACACTCAAACCAATGCGCCTGTCACCTACCACCATACCCCGTTCAAAGGCACTTCAATATTTTGTCTTGCTCATTCACCCTCTGAATGCACACATACCCAATCTATGTCTCAATTCTCTCAAGGCTTAAACATTATTCTTTAACCTGTCTCCTCCCCTTCATCTACATTGATTGAAGTAGATTTAACAAGTGACATTAAAAAGGGATCATAGCTTTCACCTGGTCAGTCTATGTCATGGAAAGAGCAGGTGTTCTTAATGTGTTGTAGAGTGGGCATATATCACAGCGGGTCTGAACCCTGACCTCTCACTAAAGATACCAAAGTGTTGACCGTTAGACCAAGAGGAAATTCCCTATGGGCCGAGGGAAACACTGATTTTGAAGTCGCAGGCAGGGCTACTGTACCTCATTATGAGACCACGAGCCTGGCTCATGTCCGCTATACATACACTTTCCGATCTTGTAATGTTAATACTTTTCATAGAAAAAGCGATAAAAAAATACATGCATAATACTTGAATTGATCTTATCTAATAGTACAATATAAAGAGCAGAAAGAAATGTGCAGAGCTATGTAAAATGAGATAATTTACCCCCGGCCAATAGCTATTCCCATACAATACATGTTGTGTGCATGAATGTTGTGTATTAGGCTTCTTCTTTAGTACTCTGTATTCAGAGGGGAAGAAGTGTCGAGGGGCATGAGAGTGACCTATGCCAGGACCTACTGAGACATATTTACTTAGCAGCACACACACTATCGCAGCCAGGTTTTTCTTTACAGACAACAGGGAGGTGGCATGATAGAGGCTACAGGAGGTTCGATATATTGTAGCTTTGTTAAATAGAATAGGGCTTAAGGTAAGGGCATGCAACATTGTTTTGAATGAGAACCACTTGGTAATACATTATTTATTAACTCTTATCAGAGCCTGACTGCCTTTGATGTGGGTGGAACAAGCTCATGATTATGAAATGATAATGGCCTTAATGATATTTCATTAGAGGTTGTAGATGATTTGTTGCTTTCACAGCAATTGTGTCCTTCACGAGGGGCTAGACTAGAGTATGGGGCCCGCATAGCTCAGAATGTCCAAATAATATGGCTCAATGAATGTATGAGAGGGGCAGCGGAGTAGCTTCACATGTGAAATATATATGTTTTAGCATTGCCATTAATAATAATCCATTTAATTTATATAGCACTATTTATTATACAGATAAAATCAAAGACGCTGAATAGGAAATTACCTTGTTTATCCTCTTTCCCTGTTTGGTGTGCAATCAATCAAGATCAATTAACCAAAATGCTGAATCATTAAAGTCATTATCATTAGTTGAGGTAATTAAGTAATTATCCCTATTTGTGAAATGAATGGCTCATTAGCTGTGTTAAATATTGAATCTCCTGCTCTCTAGATTCTATATTTTTAGGAGTTGAGAGTTTTTCAGATTATTACATCTTTCCATCAAGTGGTGTACAAATACTTTGAAGTACTACTTAAGTATTTTTGGGGGGTATCTGTGTTTTACTTTACTATTTCTATTTTTGACAACTTTTACTTTTACTTCACTACATTCCTAAAGAAAAATTACGTACTTTTTACTCCATACATTTTCCCTGACACCCAAAAGTACTTACAGTTACATTATGGATGCATAACAGGACAGGAAAATGGTCCAATTCACACACATATCAAGAGAACCTCCCTGGTCATCTCTACTGTCTCTGATCTGGCAGATTCACTAAACACAAATGCTTCTTTTGAAAATTATTTCTGAGTGTTGGAGTGTGCCCCTGAATGTCCGAAAAATAAAAAATTAACAGAAAATTGTGCCGTCTGGTTTGCCTAATGTAAGTAATTTTAAATGACTTATACTTTTACTTGTGATACTTAAGTATATTTTTGAAATTACCATTACTTTTATACTTAAGTATATTTAAAATCAAATACTTTTAAACTTTGGCTCAAGTAGTACTTTACTGGATGACTTTCACTTTTAATTGAGTTATTTTTTATGATGGTATCTTTACTTTTACTCAAGTATGGCAGTTGGGGACTATTTCCACCACTGTTTCCATCTGAAATGGATTCTTTACAATAATCATCAAGATCTGAATTATACGATCAACATTTGATACTGTACCATCTCATCTAAACTTCAAGAGTGAGTGGTGTTGGAGGTGAATCAAAGCAAGTAAATACATCCAAACATAATGGGTTGAACTGGTTGGGATTGTTTACTGAACACCGGCCTCTATCATCTTGGTCAGACATCTACATTTACATACAGGTCTTTTTTTGATGTTTCTGTCAGTTGGAGGCTAATGTTGTAAACAAAGGATCATGGCACATTGAAGGTCATTCATGCTCAGTTTCCTATTCAAGGGAGGAAGCCTATGGAGAAGAAGCAGAGATAGATCAGACCATGAAGTCCCAGCCCATATGGTGCTCCTCCCACACCCAGCCTGGTTCTCTATGTGTGGTGTCAAAACACTGCAACATGCATGGAAGAGGCACACACACACACACACACATGCACCTGATTGATTACCATACTGGCCCTGCGGAGTGTGTGTGATTATTTACAGTAGTCATTACTGTGTACAAACCAAAGGACCCAGGTCATCAATAGACTGTGGAGATAGTATGAGCTGTCTATAGACCTCAAAAAGCAGTTGAAAAGGTTTATACTGTATATCAGCCAGGCGGTTTGCGGTAGACAGACTGGTGATTTTAGAATAGCCTTAGTCAAGCCTATGATTTAATATCCCCAGAGTGGAATGGAATGCCAATACTGTATCTGCAGATGGTCTGTAAAGTGTTGCATTACATTGTATTGCTTGAATTTAATTAAATGGTGTTCCAAGAGCTAGCCACCCCTCATGGCAATTTTGTTGAAGGCCAGAATTTTTATACCTCTCAACCTCATCAATTTGGCCATAATTGTCATGGGACCTGAGCCAAGCCAAGATGTATTTTTGGGTGTGAGCCACTGGAAAGCAGTTATTGTCAGTGATGGCCAGCTGTTTGCTGACAGCCGTGACAGACTAATAGAGGAGTAAATAAAGGGTTTTCTGACACGTTTCCAGGATTTCTGTATCTTTTCTTGGTCAATGTCAACATGACTCACATCGCAGAACAATAACTAATATGTTTGGCTGACAAAATCAAATGTACCATCGTGGCTGGCTGTATCACCGCCTAGTATGGCAATTTCTCCACCGGTGACCGCAAGGCCCTACAGTAGGTGGTGCGGACGGCCCAGCGCATCACTGGGGGCGAGCTCCCAGCCATCCAAGACATTCATGCCAGGTGTTGTCTGAGTAAGGCCTGAAAAACTGCTAAGGAATACAGCTACCCGAGCCTGAACTGTTCTCTCTGCTCCCGTCCAGCAGAGGGTATCGGAGCATCGGGTCGCGAACCAACAGGCTCTGAAAGCTCTTCTTTCCTCAGGCCGTAAGATTGTTGAATAGATAACTACCACTGCCCTCCCTCTCTCCCACAGACTATCACAACTGACTACCTGCTCATCCTCAGGTCTCCAATACCATAGCCACACACACCTACATTGACACTCTTCACATTCACGTATACACACCCACATACGCACACACTAAGGCACCTATGCTCGCACACTCACTGACACATCACACACACTCACACTCACTCATTACCATGCAAGTACCACATACACTGCCGCCATAATTGATTGATTGATTGATTATAGTAATTCATATGACCATTCGATGTTCCTGTAATGTTTATTATGATTATTATTACTAAACTCAGCAAAAAAAGAAACGCCCCTTTTTCAGGACCCTGTCTTTCAAAGATAATTCGTAAAAATCCAAATAACTTCCCAGATCTTCATTGTAAAGGGTTTAAACGCTGTTTCCCATGCTTGTTGAATGAACCATAAACAATTAATGAACATGCACCTGTGGAACGGTCATTAAGACACTAACAGCTTAAGAACAGTAGGCAATTAAGGTCACAATTATTAAAACTTAGGACACTAAAGAGGCCTTTCTACTGACTCTGAAAAACACCAAAAGAAAGATGCCCAGGGTCCCTGCTCATCTGGGTGAATGTGCCTTAGGCTTGCTGCAAGGAGGCATGACTGCAGATGTGGCCAGGGCCAAAAATTGTCCATACTGTGAGATGCCTAAGACAGCGCTACAGGGAGACAGGACGGACAGCTGATCACCCCCGCAGTGGCAGACCACGTGTAACAACACCTGCACAGGATCGGTACATCCGAACATCAGACCTGTGGGACAGGTACAGGATGGCAACAACAATTGCCCAAGTTACACCAGGAACGCACAATCCCTCCATCAGACTGTCCGCAATAGGCTGAGAGAGGCTGGACTGAGGACTTGTAGGCCTGTTGTAAGGCAGGTCCTCACCAGACATCACCGGCAACAATGTCACCTATGGGCACAAACCCACCGTCTCTGGACCAGACAGGACTGGTCTTCACTGACGAGTCATGGTTTTGTCTCACCAGGGGTGATGGTCAGATTCGAGTTTATCGTCAAAGGAATGAGCGTTACACCGAGGCCTGTACTCTGGAGTGGGATCGATTTGGAGGTGAAGGGTCCGTCATCATCTGGGGCGGTGTGTCACAGCATCATCGGACTGAGCTTGTTGTCATTGCAGGCACTCTCAATGCTGTGCATTACAGGGAAGACATCCTCCCTCATGTTGTACCCTTCCTGCAGGCTCATCCTGACATGACCCTCCAGCATGACAATGCCTCCAGCCATACTGCTCGTTCTGTGCGGGATTTCCTGCAAGACAGGAATGTCAGTGTTCTGCCATGGCCAGTGTAGAGCCCGGATCTCAATCCCATTGAGCACGTATGGGACTTGTTGGATCGGAGGTTGAGGGCTAGGGCCATTCCCCCTAGAAATGTCCGGAATTTGCATGTGCCTTGGTGGAAGAGTGGGGTAACATCTCACAGCAAGAACTGGCAAATCTGGTGCAGTCCATGAGGAGGAGATGCACTGCAGTACTTAATGCAGCTGGTGGCCACACCAGATACTGACTGTTACTTTTGATTTTAATCCCCCCTTTGTTCAGGGACACCTTATTCCATTTCTGTTAGTCACATGTCTGTGGAACTTGTTCAGTTTATGTCTCAGTTGTTGAATCTTGTTATGTGTACAAATATTTACACGTTAAGTTTGCTGAAAATAAACGCAGTTGACAGTGAGAGGATGTTTCCTTTTTTTGCTGAGTTTATTTGTATTTGTCCTGCTACCAGCCACTGTAACCCATTTACATGTGTGTTCCTTCCTAAATCCCTGCAGTATCCCTGCACATTGTAATAATGGTGACGTCACTGCACTGACTGAACTTGATTCTTTTTTTTCTTTTCTTGCATTTCATGTGTTTTATTTCTTATCTAAATTACTACCTTTATTGTTGGAAAACCGCTCGCAAGTTAAGCATTTCACTGTACGTTTTTATTTCACTGTACTGTTTTACACCTGCTGTATCCTGTGCATGTGACAATAAAACTTGAAACATTAAATAACTGTGTGCAGAAGGTGGATGTTGAAATATGAAAATTAAGGTATTTTTCCATCCCAGACACATGATTCTAGGATATGACCGAAAATAATACAAAATGTCACAATTATTTACAATTGTTTGAATACCATATTCAATAAACAGCACATTCCTTTTCAGAACATCTAGGCCTTGAGAGAAATGCAAACCAAACAACAACGTTGATTATAGCGATGTGTGAATCATCTTTCTTGGCATAACCCATGCCAGCTACAGGGCCTATCTGTCTGTGCATGTAGGAAGAGGAGGAACAGCTTGGGTGTACGGAGGAGTGAGGCTCCTGAGGGGAATGGTTGTACACTCCTAATGGTTACACTCCTGCACTGAGATAAGGACTCGTAATAAGTGTGTGTGTGTGTGTGTGTGTGTGTGTGTGTGTGTGTGTGTGTGTGTGTGTGTGTGTGTGTGTGTGTGTGTGTGTGTGTGTGTGTGTGTGTGTGTGTGTGTGTGTGTGTGTGTGTGCGCACCTACCACCATCTGGCTCTGTGCATGTGGTCCGACTGGAGGCCAGAGCCCAATCTGTACCATCATGACTCTCCAGAGATACCAGCCGCCATGCAATCACGTTGACAGATGGCTAGGCTGCTGCTCGTGGCCCCACCAAGAAGACCAAATTCACCTTCATTAAACTCTGATTGGAATCACGGGCACCAGGCCCCATCAAAAGACAACTCGGTTTTCTTTCTTATAGAAGGAATTGTTGGTGCAATGTGTGATCAACATAGCACTGAGTGAAATGTTTTAATTCTTTAGAGTCTAAGACATTGGGGGAATAAGGGTGTTAAGCTGACATATGAATTGTTTTAAGATGGTCATACTATGGATCATTTAGCTATTTGATTTAGAACTTTATGTAACGGCACTCGTCGCGGGAAGGAAGAGTGGACCAAAGCGCAGCGTGGAAAGTGTTAATGACATTTATTTTCAAGAAACACTCAAACAAAAATAACAAATCCCCCCCCCAAAAAAACGAAAGTGAACAGTTCCGTCAGGCACAGACACTAAACAGAAAATAACACCCCACAAAACCCAAACGGAAAATCACAATTTATATGTGATCCCCAATCAGAGACAACGATAGACAGCTCCCTCTGATTGGGAACCACACTCCGCAAAACAACAAAGAAATAGAAAACATAGATTTTCCCACCCGAGTCACACCCTGACCTAACCAAACATAGAGAATAAATAAGGATCTCTAAGGTCAGGGCGTGACATTTTAGGACACCTTTATGTATTTTCTTATAAAATATTGATTTTGGCCTTTACTACTAAATCTCATAGAAACGCATTAATGACATATTAAAAAAGAAACAAGGTTTTGAAGTGTCTGTCCTAAATCTAGGATATATATATATTGTTTATATATACATATTTTTTTTTACACATATTTAACAACTTTGGGGGGGGGGGTGCGATACTGTCGGATGCGGTGGATTGAGACACATCAATTGGAAAAAACATGAAATCTCTAGTTTAAACTGATGTATTTTCATTTTACCCTTTTTTCGTGGTATCCAATTGTTGTAGTAGCTACTATCTTGTCTCATCGTGACAACTCCCGTACGGGCTCGGGAGAGACGAAGGTTGAAAGTCATGCGTCTTCCGATACACAACCCAACCAAGCCGCACTGCTTTTTAACACAGTGCGCATCCAACCCGGAAGCCAGCCGCACCAATGCACCTGGCCACCTTGGCTAGCGCACACAGGAGTCGCTGGTGCGCGATGAGACAAGGACACCCCTACCGACCAAGCCCTCCCTAACCCGGGCGACGATAGGCCAATTGTGCGTCGCCCCATGGACCTCCCGGTCGCGACAGAGCCTGGGCGTGAACACAGGGACTCTGATGGCCCTTAACCACTGCGCCACCCGGGAGGCCAAAACTGATGTATTTTCATGGGGATTTTTTTGTTATGTAAATTTAGATTGACACACCAGTAAATCGACTGTATGTTAATAAACAGAAGAATCTGACTTCTGGTGTAAAACTGTAATCTTCATGTAGCTTTCGATTATGCTCAAAGATGTGAGGAGCAAATTATGTTTGATTTCAGATATTCTATTAATGAGATCATATCCATTTATTGGTTGGTTTATCTACAGTGCCTTCAGAAAGTATTCAGACCCCTTGACATTTTCCACATTTTGTTAGGTTACAGCCTTTGAGTAAATCGTTTTTCCCCTGATCAATCTACACACAATATCCCATAATGACAAAGCAAAACCTGGTTTTGAAAGTTTTGCTATTTTATTAAAAATTAAAAACTGAAATATCACATATACATAAGTATTCAGATCCTTTACTCAGTACTTTGTCGAAGCACCTTTGGCAGCGATTACAGCCTCGAGTATTCTTGGGTATGACACTACAAGCTTGGCACACCTGTATTTGGGGTGTTTCTCCCATTCATCTCTACAGATCCTCTCAAGCACTGTCAGATTGGATGGGGAGCATCGCTCCACAGCTACTTTCAGGAATCTTCAACAGTTCTATTTTTGTTTCATCAGACCAGAGTACATTTCTCCGAAAAGTACAATCTTTGTCCTCATGTGCAGTTGCAAAACGTAGTCTGGCCTTTTTTTATGGCAGTTTTGGAGCAGTGGCTTCTTCCTTGCTGAGCGGACTTTCAGGTTATGTCGATATAGGACGTGTTTTACTGTGGAAAAATATACTTTTTTCCTCCAGCATCTTCACAAGGTCCTTTGCTGTTGTTCTGGGATTGATTTGCACTTTTCGCACCAAAATATGTTCATTTCAAGGAGACAGAACGCTTCTCCTTCCTGAGTGGTTTGACGGCTGCGTGGTCCCATGGTGTTTATACTTGTGTACTATTGTTTGTACAGATGAACGTGGTACATTCAGGCGTTTGGAAATTCCCCCCAAGGACGAACTAGACTTGTGGAGGTCTACAATTGTTATTCTGAGGTCTTGGCTAATTTCTTTTGATTTTCCCATGATGTCAAGCAAAGAGGCACTGAGTTTGAAGGTTGGCCTTGAAATACATCCACAGGGAGACCACCAATTGACTCAAATGACGTCAATTAGCCTATCAGAAGCTTCTAAAGCCGTGACATCATTTTCCAAGCTGTTTAAAGGCACAGTCAACTTAGTGTATGTAAAACTTCTGACCCACTGGAAATGTGATACAGTGAATTATAAGTGAAATAACCTGTCTGTAAACAATGAAAAAATTACTTGTGTCATGCACAAAGTAGATGTCCTAACCGACTTGCCAAAACTATAGTTTGTTAACAAGAAATTTGTGGAGTGGTTGAAAAACTAGTTTTAATGACTCCAACCTAAATGTATGTAAACTTCTGACTTCAACTCTGCATTATGCCCTGAATATATTCTTCCTCGCCCAGAAATCTGCTCCTTTTACTCTCTGTTCCGAACGAAATAGACGACCAGTTCTTATAGCCTTTAGCCGTACCCTTATCCTTCTCCTCCTCTGTTCCTCTGGTGATGTAGAGGTTAACCCAGGCCCTGCAGCCCCCAAGCACCACTCCCATTCCCAAGGCACTCTCATTTGTTGACTTCTGTAACTGTAAACGCCTTGGTTTCATGCATGTTAACATTAGAAGCCTCCTCCCTAAGTTTGTTTTATTCACTGCTTTAGCACACTCCACCAACCCTGATGTCCTAGCCGTGTCTGAATCTTGGCCACCAAAATCCTGAAATTTCCCCATCCCCAACTACAACATTTTCCGACAAGATAGAACTGCCAACGGGGGCGGAGTTGCAATCTACTGCAGAGATAGCCTGCAGAGTTCTGTCTTACTATCTAGGTTTGTGCCCAAACAATTCGAGCTTCTACTTTTAAAAATCCACCTTTTGAGAAACAAGTCTCTCACCGTTGTCGCTTGTTATAGACCCCCATCAGCCCCTAGCTGTGCCCTGGACACCATATGTGAATTGATTGCCCCCCATCTATCTTCAGAGTTCGTACTGTTAGGTGATCTAAACTGGGATATGCTTAACACTCCGGCCGTCCTACAATCTAAACTAAATGCCCTCAATCTCACACAAATGATCAAGGAAACTACCAGGTACAACCCTAAATCGGTAACCATGGGCACCCTCTTAGATATCATCCTGACGAACTTGACCTCTAAATGCACCTCTGCTGTCTTCAACCAGGGTCTCAGCAATCACTGCCTAATTGCCTGCGTCCATAATGGGTCCGCGTTCAAACGACCACCCCTCATCACTGTCAAACGCTCCCTAAAATACTTCAGCGAGCAGGCCTTTCTAATCGACCTGGCCCTGGAAGGATATTGACCTCATCCCATCAGTAGAGGATCCCTGGTTGTTCTTTAAAAGTGCTTTCCTCACCATCTTAAATAAGCATGCCCTTTCAAAAAATGTAGAACTAAGAACAGACAGAGCCCTTGGTTCACCCCAGACTTGACTGCCCTTGAACAGCACAAAAACATCCTGTGGCGTGCTGCACTAGCATCGTATAGCCCCCCAATATGCAACTTTTCAGGGAAGTCAGGAACCAATATACACAGTCAGTTAGGAAAGCTAAGGCTAGCTTTTTTAAACAGAAATCTGCATCCTGTAGCACTAATTCCAAAAGGTTTTGTGACACTGTAAAGTCCATGGAGAATAAGAGCACCTCCTCCCAGCTGCCCACTGCACTGAGGCTAGGAAACACTGTCACCACCGATAAATCTCCGATAATCAATCATTTCAATAAGCATTTATCTATGGCTGGCCATGCTTTCCAACTGGCTACCACTACCCTGGCCAACAGCTCTGCACCCCCTGCAGCAACTTGCCCAAGCCCCCCCCCCTGATTTTCCTTCACCCAAATCCAGACAGCTGATGTTCTGAAAGAGCTGCAAAATCTGGATCCCTACAAATCAGCTGGACAATCTGAACCCTCTCTTCTAAAATTACCCCCCGAAATTGTTGCAACCCCTATTACTAGCCTGTTTAACCTCTCTTTCACATCGTCTTACTTCTGTATTCTCTGTAATTCATTCTTCATCTAAAAATGGATATTCAATTCTACATGCAGCACAACACAACCTGTTTAGATATCCATGATATCTCCGTGGCCAGGGACATTAATGTAGGAAAACTGAAATCTGTTTTACCTCATTTTTAGCAGTATGTCACATGTGCAATTAGATGGGGCAAAAAAACTCTAGATCACTTTTATACCACACACAGAGATGTATACAAAGCTCTCCCTCGCCCCCTATTTGGAAAATCTGACCATAACTCTATCCACCTGAAACCTGCTTACAAGCAAAAACACGAACAGGAAGTACCAGTGACGCGCTCAATACAGAATTGGTCCGAGGAAGCGGATGCTAAGCTTGAGGACTGTTTCACAAGCACAGACTGGAATATGTTCCGGGATTCATCCGATGGCATTGAGGAGTAATTCCACATCAGTCACCAGCTGTTGTGGAAAATATTCAATCAAATACTTCTCAGATACCGGAGCTTGTAAATTCAATTAGACTTTATTACAAACACTAACACAGCCGAGCAATTCCATGGAAGAACTGAATCTTCATTCTTAGTACTTGGCTTTTCTACAGTCTTACCCTTACATAACGTTGTCACTCCATTTTACGAATCTTGTTGTCTTACTGCGTTTCCATTCTCTTATTGGCTCAGACATTGGGGCATAGATTATATTGGTGGCGTGACATGCATACTCCTACTGGTGCCTATCACTGATTAGCTAATGTTCCTGTCCAAAGGTCTTCACAAGTTCAGGCTGATGTTGTCTATGTATGATTAACCCAGTAGCCTTCACAAGTTCTGATATGGCCTAGACCAGTCACGTCTTGTTGGTCTACCTTGCTTCATCCACACAGAATGCTTACATTCTGTTTTTTATGTCTAATAGTTGACTCGATGTCGATCCAGCTTTGTACACTCACATGGGCTCAGCGTTCATTCTGTTAAGACATGTCTAATATTTAAACTTATATCAGTATAGTTACTGAGAATCAGCAGATGACTGGAAAACTCTCCCACACAGCTTGTTAATGAGTGCATTTTTCAACGTCGTCCCCACAGTGACCGTACATCCCAGGAGGTTGGTGGCACCTTAATTGGGGAGAATGGGCTCGTGGTGATGACTGGAGCAGAAGGAGTGTATTGTTTTTTTTTTTTTATCACCTTTATTTAACCAGGTAGACTAGATGTGAACAAGTTCTCATTTACAACGGCGACCTGGCCAAGAAAAAAGCAAAGCAGTGCGAGACACAAACAAAAACACAGAGTTACACATGGAATAAACAAACATACAGTCAATAATACAATAGAAAAAGTATATATACAGTGTGTGCAAATGAGGTAGGATAAGGGAGGTAAGGCAATAAATAGGCCATAGTGGCGAAATAATTACAATATAGCAATTAAACACTGGAGTGATAGATGTGCAGAAGATTAATGTTTAAGTAGAGATACTGGGGTGCAAAGGAGCAAAATAAATAAATAAATAACAGTATGAGGATGAGGTAGTTGGATGGGCTATTTACAGATGGGCTATGTACAGGTGCAGTGATTTGTGAGCTGCTCTGACAACTGCTGCTTAAAGTTAGTGAGGGAGTTATGTGTCTCTAGCTTCAGGGATTTTTGCAGTTCGTTCCAGTCATTGGCAGCAGAGAACTGTAAGGAAAGGCGGCCAAAGTAGGAATTGGCTTTGGGGGTGACCAGTGAAATATACCTGCTGGAGCGCGTGCTACGGGTGGGTGCTTGCTATGGTGACCAGTGAACTGAGATAAATACATCAAACACTAGTGTAGTGGCTAAATTGTCCAATATAATAGTCCTTTAGCCACAATGGAGAGTGGTGAAATGTTAGTCTTGATGAATACAAATCCCAAAACATTTACATTTTTTGTCAGTCTTCTGGATTCAAAAATGTATCCAATCCCTACCAAAACAAATTCTTATCAATAAACTAAAGAAACAAACTGCATGCTAAACAATATATGGTATGGTCAATAGACTGTGTGCTGCCATTCAAGGACTCCAAGTAGGCCTTGGAGCATGTATGCATTTTAACTGTATTCTCCATTGGCCTGTAGAGGGGGTACACACACTTGACAGGGGATTAATGGCAAACAAACATACAACAGAAATGTATCATGATTTGGAAACATGCAAATATACAACATGACCTATTTGGCTCCTACAACATTGTTTCCAGGTGTTTGATGCCATTCCATTTGCTCCGTTCCGGCCATTTTTATGAGCCGATCTCTTGTCAGCATACTCCTGTGCTGTACATACACATCCCAACCAGAAGCCATGCAACAGGCAACATTCACACTTAGCGAAAGGCTAAAGCTTACGCTTTCAAGGAGTGGGACACTAATGCAAACGCTTATAAGAAATCCTGCTACACCCCCCGACGAACCATCAAACAGGCAAAATTTCAATACAGGACTCGGATCAAATCCTACTACACCGGCTCTGACACTTGTCGGGTGTGGCAGGGCTTGCAAACTATAACGGACTACAAAGGGAAACCGAGCCTCGAGCTGCCTAATGACGCGAGCCAACCAGACGAGCTAAATGCCTTCTATTCTCGCTTTGAGGCAAGCAACACTGAACCATGTATGAGAACATCAGCTTTTCCGGATGACTGTGTGATCGTGCTCTCCATAGCCGATGTGATTAAGATCTTTAATCTAGTTAACATTCACAAAACCGCAGGGCCAGACGGATTACCAGGACGCGTACTCAGAGCATGCGCTGACCAGCTGGCAAGTGTCTTCAATGACATTTCCAACCTCTCCCTGACCTCGTCTGTAATACCTACATGTTTCAAGCAGACCACCATAATCCCTGTGGCAAAGAATGCCAAGGTAACCTGCCTAAATGACTACCGCCCTGTAGCACATCTGTAGCCATGAAATGCTTTGAAAGGCTGGTCATGGCTCACATCAACGTCATCATCGAAGAAACCCTGGACCCACTCCAATTCGCAAACTGCCCCAACAAATCCACAGATGGCACAATCTCTATTGCACTTCACACTGCCCTTTCCCACCTGGATAAAAGTAACACCTATGTGAGAATGCTGTTCATTGACCACAGCTCAGTGTTCAACACCATAGTGCCCTCCAAACTCATCACTAAGCTAAGGAGCCTGGGACTGAACACCTCCCTCTGCAACTGGATCCTGGATTTCTTGACGGGCCTCCCCCAGGTGGTGAGAGTAGGCAACAACACATTCACCACGCTTACCGTCAACACGGGGGTCCTTCAGGAGTACGTGTTTAGTACCCTCCTGTACTCCCTGTTCACCCATGACTGTGTGGCCACGCTTGACTCCAACATCATCATTAAGTTTGCTGACGATGCAAATGTGGTAGGCCTGATCACTGACAACGATGAGACAGCCTATGGGGAGGAGGTCAGAGACCTGGCAGTGTGGTGCCAGGACAACAATCTTTTCCTCAACATGAGCAAGACAAAGGAGCTGATTGTGGACTACAGGAAAAGGAGGGCAGGGCATGGCCCCATTCACATCAACAAGGCTATATTGGAGACGGTCGAGAGCTTCAAGTTCCTTGGTGTCCACATTACTAAGGACCTATCATTGTCCAAACACACCAACTACTGGGTCGCGTCTCTGGCAACCAAGCCAATGGAACGAACAATCAGCTGGCTTAGGTAGCAACCCAAAATTTGTTTCGGGACTATGTCTTGTGGAAGGATGAAATAGTATGAATGAATTCAGCAAAATAAAGTTTTCAATTAAAATATGTCAATCATTATTTGAATATGTTGGTAACCTTCGACTTCGTCTTGGGCCTAACAACACCTGTGCCAATATGTCCACCAAAAACCGTCTTCTCGGGCATTATCACTTAAATCAAGGACATGTCATCATCAATGCATGCAGTTGCTGGAGGGTTTCTTTCTGATAAAAAAAATCCCTTCCATTTGGATTTTGCTGTATCTCAACTTTAGACAGGCTAATCTTGGTTAGGCCAGAACAAAAATATTGCGTAATTTGGTCAGATCTGTCCACGAGAGTTTATACAGGGTTAGAACCTAGAACAGTATTATTTATTCACATACTGTGCAGTATCACATCATCAAATCAAAATCTATTTGTCACATGTACCGAATACAACAGTGAAATGCTTACTTACGAGCCCTTATTAACCTCAATGCAGAGTTGAAAAAAGTTTTTAAAAAACTAAATAAACTAAAGGAAAAATAGTAACACAATGAAATAAAAATAACAACACTATATACAAGGGGTATTTGCTTGCTAGCTAGCTAACTACGGCTAACTTATAGTCACATCAAACAGTGCAGACAGAATAACAACAGTAGCTGCATTTGTTTAAGCTGTTTCCTAGTGACATTAATTTGGATACGTCCATAACAATGAGCTAATGAGGCACGATTTCGCCTGGCATAGAACATGTGCTCTCTCGTTAGGACACTGTTGTTCAGAGGAGCTAGCCAACAACACAGATAACACAAAATAACTTCAAACTGAAGCTGGAAAGACTGCAAACGAGCTGCACTTCGTTTCATTTGACCTTTTTTCAATTGACATTTCTTTGTTTTTATTAAATTGATGCCAGCTGATTCATGATTTCGACTGGCTGAGAAATGCTGCCTGCCTCTATTATCCCGACTCCCGACCCTTACACGTTCATTACTATGGGACAGTTGGAGATCGAATTTGAAAATTTAAACAATGTTGAAAATGTCATAGACAAAGAGCAAGGTTTATACATATCTCCACTGTTGAAAACTAAATGTTAGTCTAAAAGAAATGTGAGATCATGTCTAGATGCTTTTTATAGAGGAGATCAGGTTTCTAACTTCCGTGCCTGTGCTGAAGAGACAGTGGATTGCTCAGATGGAACAGAGTAAATAGGCATTTTAATGTCATAGATTTAGCCGTGGTATATTGGCCATATATCACAAACTCCAGAGGTGCCTTATTGCTATTATAAACTGGTTACCAATGTAATTTGAGCAGTAAAAATAAACATTTTGTCATACCCGTGGTACATGATCTGATATACCATGGCTGTCAGCCAATCAGCATTCAGGGCTCGAACCACCCAGTTGATAAATTAATGTAATTATATGCCATTGTTCTTTGGTTACAGTAGTAGGTAAGGCAGGAAGGCTAGGCAGGTAGGCTACGCCCTATGCCTCAGTTATTTAGCTGTTTGTGCACATGCAGCAACAAGACAGGAGTTCATGCATTGTATAATTTTTTCATGTGTTGTTCAAACATTTTCATGTTTTAATGTGTTGCTGCCATGCTATGTTGTTGTTTTAGGTCTCTCTTGTCATGATGTGTGTTTTGTCCTATATTTTACATTTTTAATCACAGCCCCCATCCCCGTAATAGGCCTTTTGCCTTTTGGTAGGCCATCATTGTAAATAAGATTTTTTTTCTTAACTGACTTGCCTAGTTAAATAAAGGTTGATTAAAACATTAGACCATGTTCTAGAGAGGATATATGGTGCTTTCAATAAAACTGGGAACTAGGGGGAAAAACGAGGTCAAATAATGAAGACAGTGAATCTTCAGGTCGGAAAGTCGGAACTCTAGAAAGATGCCGATGTTTCCGATTTGGAATTACGAGTTTGGGTCTTCCCAGTCAGAGCTCGTTTCCCCGAGTTCCTAGGTGTCTTGAACATGGCAACAGACTAGATCGCAGACAAAATCCAACAGAAAAACATGTATTGAGCTCAACACTATAGCATTGCTACACATAGACAAGGCTTCTTTCATCAACTCTGTGAATTTAGGCCTTCTACTGACTTCCTGTAGCCTAATAAAGGATACATTGTCCCGCCTAACACAGGTCTTTGTTAGATAGCCTAGTGGTCAGGGCCCATTTTAAGGCTTAAAATGCATCGTTAGAACCTTAGTAGGAGCGTCGATAAATCTTCCGAGCTGTTTCCCAAAACCATTGTTTTTAACGTTCCATATGAAAACGCTCGTAATCTAACGTCTGCCTCCAATCGTCATAATGATTTTTGCCCTCCCGCGTCACTTTATACACAGAATATCTCCGCTAAACATATAACATATAATTTACATTTAAGTCATTATAATTTATATGCCATTTAGCAGACGCTTTTATCCAAAGCGACTTACAGTCATGTGTGCATACATTCTACGTATGGGTGGTCCCGGGAATCGAACCCACTACCCTGGCGTTACAAGCGCCATGCTCTACCAACTGAGCTACAGAAGGACCACATAATCACATGGTTAATCCGTCTTTGTGACCACAGATAATTTCAGAACAAAATTGCCAATGTCTTTGCAGTGAGGTATAAAAAGAAAACATTCAAATATAAACCATACTTGGCTATAGGCCTATTTTCAGTCATATTGGAATACATTTCATGTTCAATCAATCAAGTTTTATTTTGCTGTAGTCTACTGTCTGTAATTTGTATAAATATATATAATATATATTTAATGATTTGTATCACTACGTGCAAACCCACGTGACCAAACCCGAACTGGTTGGCAGCAGTGATGCCAATTTAGCAATTTTGTTGCTAGATTTAGCAACTTTTCAGAGTACCCTGGCAACTTTCTTTTTTAAACAGCACCTAGCAACAAATGTAGCTACTTTTAAAAATGTATTTGGAACTTTTAGCAACTTTTGAAAAGTGACCCAAATGCCAAAATGCACACTTTTCCCCTCTAAATGACACAAAATTAATTTGCAAATCAATTCATTAAAAATCCTACAATGTGATTTTCTGGATTTTTCCCCCCTCATTTTGTCTGTCATAGTTTAAGTGTACCTATGATGAAAATTACAGGCCTCTCTCATCTTTTTAAGTGGGAGAACTTGCACAATTGGTGGCTGACTAAATACTTTTTTTGCCCCACTGTATAAACTGTACCTTGTTATTAGCCTGTACCTATAATTGTTGATCAGTTAGGTAGCATGTTAACTATCTACCAATACACTGCTTAAAACTATAATTGTTCAGAATGTGTAGGTTTACTAGTTAAAAAGAAAATAAATAAAATGTAATTGTTCAATAATGTGTAATTGTTCAATCATTCAATGTGTTGTATTTAAAAATAAAAATGTGATCATATCAAATACGTTGTGTTTATATTACTTTTACAAATAGAAATATATGATAACAAACAAACAAATCTAAACTAACAAATGTCAAATGGTCCTTCTGTAGCTCAGTTGGTAGAGCATGGCGCTTGTAACGCCAGGGTAGTGGGTTCGATTCCCGGGACCACCCATACGTAGAATGTATGCACACATGACTGTAAGTCGCTTTGGATAAAAGCGTCTGCTAAATGGCATATATATATATAAAATCATATTTTTCGCCGAGATGGCCAGTCAATTTGAGTAAACATTAGTATGTATTCTACGTAATGACGCAGTTTTACGTTATTACGAAATGACTTCATCGCGTCATAACATCATAACGTCATTTAGCAACTTTCAGCAACAAATTGACCAGTAGGACTGAGACCAGTTGATTTCAGCTGTCGATTACAACTTCCCTTGGCTTTATTTATTGTGGAGTGTATGATCATTTCCAAACGAAATGTTAGAGTTTGTTTTACCATTGTTTCTTGGCTTTTTGGCGCTCTACTTACTCAGCGTGCGATTCAGGAGAACAAGGCAAGTGGTGGATGAATTCATAGTTTATTTAAATTTTATTGGTGCTCGCGTTGGTTGCTGTATGTTAGGAATTAAACTTTTGTCTAAACCCTTGAAGTTGATCAACATATTTGTTGGAGAATCCTGGCCAAGTTTTTTTTAAACACACGTTCTTTCTTTATGTGACTAATATCAAGCAATCGATTATTGTGACAAAGCGTCAGACTTGTGTAAGAACATGAGAAGCCTTTTTCAAATTCGGCACACTCATATGTGTGTACATTTTAGACAAGTTCACAGTCCCTGATTAGAGAGGGACAATGGGCTTTAAGTTCTAGACCCGAATTTGAGGGATATAGATAGTATTGTAACAATGTAAATATTCTATGGCATCAGCCTATGTATACCACTGAATTTGCTCTTTGACCATAATTTGCATAATCCACTTTCTAATACAGTGGGTTGTAGTTAATGAATGTCTTACATTTTGTAAATTTGAGTCATTTAGCAGAGACACAGGATTTGATTTGAGGATCAGACCTGGTGGGTTAAAATACCATTTGAACTATTTCTAATACTAATACTAATGAGCGTTTGCTCTATAGTCTAGAGCAGACTGCATGGAGTACCAGATAGGTGTAATGTGTAACTCTTTGTTCTCAAAACTTGAAGTTTTGAGACCATTTAAATGTTTATTTTTTTATTTTTTATGATTTCACCTTTATTTAATCAGGTAGGCTAGTTGAGAATAAGTTCTCATTTACAACTGCGAACTGGCCAAGATAAAGCATAGCAGTGTGACACAAACAACAAAGAGTTACACATAGGATAAACAAACGTACAGTCAATCACACAACAGACAAGTCTATATACAGTGTGTGCAAATGTAGTAGAGGTCGACCGATTATGATTTTCCAACGCCGATACCGATTATTGGAGGACCAAAAAAAGCCGGTACTGCTACATTTTTTAAAATAAAATGTTTATTATTATAATTTTAAAAATATATTTATTTGTAATAATGACAATTACAAAAATGCTGAATGAACAATGAACACTTATTTTATTTTAACTTAATATAATACATCAATAAAATCATTTTAGTCTCAAATAAATAATGAAACATGTTCAATTTGGTTTAAATAATGCAAAAACAAAGTGTTAGAGAAGAAAGTAAAAGTGCAATATGCCTTGTAAAAAAGCTCATGTTTAAGTTCCTTGCTCAGAACATGAGAACATATGAAAGCTGGTGGTTCCTTTTAACACGAGTCTTCAATATTCCCAGGTAAGAAGTTTTAGGTTGTAGTTATTATAGGGACTATTTCTCTCTATACCATTTGAATTTCATATACCTTTGACTATTGGATGTTCTAATAGGTACTTTAGTATTGCCAGCCTAATCTCGAGAGTTGATAGGCTTGAAGTCATAAACCGCGCAATGCTTGAAGCGAAGAGCTGCTGGCAAACGCAGGTAAGTGCTGTTTGAATGAATGCTTACGAGCCTGCTGCTGCTACCACTGCTCGGTCAGACTGCTCTATCAAATCATAGACTTAATTATAATATCATAACACACAGAAATACAAGCCATAGGTCATTAATATGGTAAAATGCGGAAATACGGAACCGTTCTGTATTTTATCTAATGGGTGGCATCCATAAGTCTAAATATTGCTGTTACATTGCACAACCTTCAATGTTATGTCATACTTACGTAGATTTCTGGCAAATTAGTTCGCAACGAGCCAGGCGGCCCAAACTGTTGCATATAACCTGACTCTGCATGCAATGAATGCAAGACAGTTTCCCTAGTTTAATATTGCCTGCTAACATGAATTTCTTTTAACTAAATATGCGGGTTTAAAAGAATATACTTCTGTGTATTGATTTTAAGAAAAGCATTGATGTTTATGGTTAGGTACATTCATGCACCGATTGTGCTTTTTTTCACAAATGCTCTTTTGTTAAATCATCCCCCGTTTGGCAAAGTTGGCTGTCTTTATTAGGAAGAAATGGTCCAAACACAGTTCGCAACGAGCCAGGCGGCCCAAACTGCTGCATATATATATACTTGTGTATTGATTTTTAAGAAAGGTGTTGATGTTTATGGTTCGGTACACATTGGTGGAACAACAGTGCTTTTTTCGTGACTGCGCGGCACCGCATCGATTATATGCAACACAGGACAAGCTAGATAAACTAGTAATATCATCAACCATGTGTAATTAACTAGTGATTATGTTAAGATTGATTGTTTTTTATAACATGTGTTTAATGCTAGCTAGCACCGTACCTTGGCTCCTTGCTGCACTCCCATAACAGGTAGTCAGCCTGCCACGCAGTCTCCTCGTGGAATGCAATGTAATCGGCCATGATCTGTGTCCAAAAATGCCGATGACCTATTGTTATGAAAACTTGAAATCAGCCCTAATTAATAGGGCTTTCCGATTAATTGTCGACATCTAAAATGTAGTCAGATTAGGGAGGTAAAGCAATAAATAGGCCATAGCGGCGAAATAATTACAATTTAGCAATTAAACACTCGAGTGATAGATGGGCAGAAGATGAATGTGCAAGTAGAGATACTGGGGTGCAAAGGTGCAACAAAAAAACAATATGGGGATGAGGTAGTTGGGTGGGCTCTTTACAGATGGGCTATGTACAGGTGCCATGATCGGTAAGCTGCTCTGACAGCTGATGCTTAAAGTTAGTGAGGGAGATATAAATCTCCAGCTCCATTGATTGTTTTGCAATTCGTTCCAGTCATTGGCAGCAGAGCACTGGAAGGAAAGGTGGCCAAAGTAAGAGTTGGCTTTGGGGGTGACCAGTGAAATATACCTGCTTCAGCGCGTGCTACGGGTGGGTGCTGCTATGGTGACAGGTGAGCTGAGATAAGGCACGGCTTTACCTAGCAATGACTTATAGATGACTTGGAGCCAGTGGGTTTGGAGACTAATATTAAGCGAGGGCCAGCCAACGAGAGCGTACAGGTCGCAGTGGTGGGTAGTGTATACAAAAACAGATGGCACTATGATAGACTACATCCAATTTGCTAAGTAGAGTGTTGGAGGCTATTTTGTAAATTACATCGCCGAAGTCAAGGATCGGTAGGATGGTCAGTTTTACTAGGGTATGTTTGGCAGCATTAGTGAAGGATGCTTTGTTGCGAAATAGGAAGCCGAATCTAGATTTAATTTTGGATTTGAGATGCTTAATGTGAGCCTGGAAGGAGAGTTCAGTCTAACCAGACACCTCTGTATTTGTAGTTGTCCACATAGGACTTGAGCTACAGGCAGTTAGATTTGGGTATGACATTTAGAATAAAAAAATGTAAAAGGGGGGCTATCACTAAGAGAAATAAACAGGTCCTCCTATATGCTTAATTTAGGTATTTATCCAACTTTAGTTGTGATACATACGTTGGGCTATATGTTTTGATTTTTAATACATTGTAAGGCTGCATGATGCGACTCTAATGATTTGAAATAAGTTGCATGAAAGGCATGAGCTCTGCTTTTTTTGTGCTGGCTGTACACACTTCATCAGTCTCTTATTCACAATTTGACAAGTACTTGATAAAACCTCAAATTTCCCAGTGGCATCCCATTTGTGTGGATGTAATCCCCCCCACCCCCCCAAAAAAATCCTTGCCTTTTGTGGCCCTTGTGCCTTTGGGCTGAATATAATAATTATACAACTTTCCACGTTTTACTTTTCGTCCGCCAAGAAGATGAGTAGGCTTAACAAACAGCAAAAGCACTAGGCTATGTCAATTTACTATCCCATCCCCCATAGTGAAAATGATCTTCCCCAAACTTGAAACTGCTTATTAGGCTCTACACCGATTGTGCTTAATTTTAAGTTATTTAAAGTTATTTGGCCACTTTAATTGTGATACAAACTTTACCAAAACATATAAGCCTATGGGCTAGGCTACATGAGGTGTGGGACTATGATTTGAAAAAGTACCCCAAAAAAGGCATGTGCCGTTTCTTGCCTTACTGCACACAAGCTGGAGCATCATTCACAAGTACTAGGCTAATATTGTCACCCATCAGACTATTCTTCATTTCATCTTGTCTTTACATATACTAAATAATATGTGTACATTTTTGGGGATTTACAATGGGCCATTATCATGCACCTGTCTCGAAGCAGGGGGTAGGGGGAAAACAATACGTCATCTATGTACTTAAATAGCGAATGGAGGAGGCTTTTCCCCGTGGTTTATTTTCATGCCAGCCAGGTAGGCTGTACTCCAGTTGTAAAGAGAAGCAATGTGTTTAATATTAGGAATGTTGAGAAAAATATATAGTAGACCTAGCCTATAGAAAGCGGATAGGATGCTCTTTTTTGATTAGATTTTTTTTGCATAGCCTATAGAAATGTTGTGCAACATGGGCTCTCGTGAAATGTTTGATTAGATTTTGCTTGATGTCAGAGTGATTAGAGGGACAATAGAGTGCTGAGTACCAGGCAGTTAGTGAGTTTGGTAGGCTACTAATGATCAGCAGCATCGTAGCTTGGAGAAGCCTAATAACCGTGACTAAACGATCAGGGTGGAATTTGACCGCAGGTGTGGCGGTAATACGGTCACTGTAAAAGCCCTAGTCAGGTGTACGAGCAAGGCAGATGTCCTGGGTTCGAGCCGCGTTATGAGCCGAATCAGGAAGAAGCGGTCTAATTGATACACTGCTATGTGGACATCTGTTCTAATATTGTTACTGATGCATATTCTGATGCTGGCCTCTTCAAATGTGCTCACTGCTGGCAGACACTATCAGACTCCCTGATTGCTTCTGACAAGTGGCTGGCAGGCAGTAGTGTGGACTAGGTGGGGGGGCACAAGCATAGAAACAACAAGTAAGCCTGGGCTGAGACTTGTCAGCTTGAGGTCTCACAGATAGCAGATCGTCTCATGACCCGCTCTCTCCACACTAGCCCTGGGATGGATAAGCACACATATTAGTTTAGCACTGATGTTGCACAGATTAGTATTGTTTTGTTGATCTCATGCATTATTTTGTGGCAATGAAGACTGATCTGTGCTGCACCAAGTCAGCTCCAGATACACAAATACTTCCTTGCATAAGATGTGTTTCCAAAAACAAATATACAGCAAAGGAAGGATGATGTAACAGTTAGCTTATCTATTTGTTTTCAATGGCACAATGCTTTGTAGGATAATGCACCTTACAATGTTGCCTCAATTTCATCAGTATGATAACCCACTGACATTGTGTGTCTATAGGGCAAAGATGGGATAAGATGACGGGTAACATTGTGCCCCTAGGTCAGCCACTGTATGCTAATAGTCTAGTGTACACACCCCGTGGCTATAGACTATATAAGCAAATGTCTCACCAGCTCTACCTCCTAACTGGTCAAATGAATCCTGATTGGTAAACATATCCCTATGCTTCAAAGATCATAATATGAAGGGCATTATGATTCTATGTCATGCATATAAAAGCGTTATGAATGCTACATGCTTACACTTCCGGCGCCGACAGAGATGGCCGCCTCGCTTCGCGTTCCTAGGAAACTATGCAGTGTTTTGTTTTTTTATGTGTTATTTCTTACATTAGTACCCCAGGTCATCTTAGGTTTCATTACATGCAGTCGAGAAGAACTACTGAATATAAGATCAGCGTCAACTCACCATTAGAACGACCAAGAATATGTTTTCCGCGACGCGGATCCTGTGTTCTGCCTTACAAACAGGACAACGGAATGGATCGCATGCAGCGACCCAAGAAAACGACTCAGAAAAAGAGGGAAACGAGGCGGTCTTCTGGTCAGACTCAGGACACGGGCACATCGCGCACCACTCCCCAGCATTCTTCTTGCCAATGTCCAGTCTCTTGACAACAAGGTTGACGAAATCCGAGCAAGGGTGGCATTCCAGAGGGACATCAGAGACTGCAACGTTCTCTGCTTCACGGAAACATGGCTCACTGGAGAGACGCTATCCGATGCGGTGCAGCCAACGGGTTTCTCCACGCATCGCGCCGACAGAAACAAACATCTTTCTGGTAAGAAGAGTGGCGGGGGCGTATGCCTCATGACTAAAGAGACATGGTGTGATGAAGGAAACATACAGGAACTCAAATCCTTCTGTTCACCTGATTTAGAATTCCACACAATCAAATGTAGACCGCATTATCTTCCAAGAGAATTCTCTTCGATTATAATCACAGCCGTATATCCCCCCCCCCCAGCTATCACATCGATGGCTCTGAACGAACTTTATTTAACTCTTTGCAAACTGGAAACCATTTATCCGGAGGCTGCATTCATTGTAGCTGGGGATTTTAACAAAGCTAATCTGAAAACAAGACTCCCTAAATTTTATCAGCATATCGATTGCACAACCAGGGGTGGTAAAACCTTGGATCATTGTTACTCTAACTTCCGCGACGCATATATGGCCCTGCCCCACCCCCCCTTTCGGAAAAGCTGACCATGACTCCATTTTGCTGATCCCTGCCTACAGGCAGAAACTCAAACAAGAGGCCCCCACGCTGAGGTCTGTCCAACGCTGGTCAAACTAAGCTGACTCCACACTCCAAGACTGCTTCCATCACGTGGACTGGGACATGTTTCGTATTGCGTCAGATAAAAATATTGACGAATACGCTGATTCGGTGTGCGAGTTCATTAGAACGTGCATCGAAGATGTCGTTCCCATAGCAACGATAAAAACATTCCCTAACCAGAAACCATGGATTGATGGCAGCATTCGCGTGAAACTGAAAGCGCGAACCACTGCTTTCAATCATGGCAAGGTGTCTGGCAACATGACCGAATACAAACAGTGCAGCTATTCCCTCCGCAAGGCTATTAAACAAGCTAAGCGTCAGTACAGAGACAAAGTGGAATCTCAATTCAATGGCTCAGACACAAGAGGCATGTGGCAGGGTCTACAGTCAATCACGGACTACAAGAAGAAACCCAGCCCAGTCACGGACCAGGATGTCTTGCTCCCAGGCAGACTAAATAACTTTTTCGCCCGCTTTGAGGACAATACAGTGCCACTGACACGGCCTGCAACGAAAACATGCGGTCTCTCCTTCACTGCAGCCGAGGTGAGTAAGACATTTAAACGTGTTAACTCTCGCAAGGCTGCAGGTCCAGACGGCATCCCCAGCCGCGCCCTCAGAGCATGCGCAGACCAGCTGGCCGGTGTGTTTACGGACATATTCAATCAATCCCTATACCAGTCTGCTGTTCCCACATGCTTCAAGAGGGCCACCATTGTTCCTGTTCCCAAGAAAGCTAAGGTAACTGAGCTAAACGACTACCGCCCCGTAGCACTCACTTCCGTCATCATGAAGTGCTTTGAGAGACTAGTCAAGGACCATATCACCTCCACCCTACCTGACACCCTAGACCCACTCCAATTTGCTCACCGCCCAAATAGGTCCACAGACGATGCAATCTCAACCACACTGCACACTGCCCTAACCCACCTGGACAAGAGGAATACCTATGTGAGAATGCTGTTCATCGACTACAGCTCGGCATTTAACACCATAGTACCCTCCAAGCTCGTCATCAAGCTCGAGACCCTGGGTCTCGACCCCGCCCTGTGCAACTGGGTACTGGACTTCCTGACGGGCCGCCCCCAGGTGGTGAGGTTAGGCAACAACATCTCCTCCCCGCTGATCCTCAACACGGGGGCCCCACAAGGGTGCGTTCTGAGCCCTCTCCTGTACTCCCTGTTCGCCCACGACTGCGTGGCCACACACGCCTCCAACTCAATCATCAAGTTTGCGGACGACACAACCGTGGTAGGCTTGATTACCAACAACGACGAGACAGCCTACAGGGAGGAGGTGAGGGCCCTCGGAGTGTGGTGTCAGGAAAATAACCTCACACTCAACGTCAACAAAACTAAGGAGATGATTGTGGACTTCAGGAAACAGCAGAGGGAACACCCCCCTATCCACATCGATGGAACAGTAGTGGAGAGTTTTAAGTTCCTCGGCATACACATCACAGACAAACTGAATTGGTCCACTCACACTGACAGCGTCGTGAAGAAGGCGCAGCAGCGCAAAGAAATTTGGCTTGTCACCAAAAGCACTCACAAACTTCTACAGATGCACAATCGAGAGCATCCTGGCGGGCTGTATCACCACCTGGTACGGCAACTGCTCCACCCTCAACCGTAAGGCTCTCCAGAGGGTAGTGAGGTCTGCACATCGGGGGCAAATTACCTGCCCTCCAGGACACCTACACCACCCGATGTTACAGGAAGGCCATAAAGATCATCAAGGAAATCAACCACCCGAGCCACTGCCTGTTCACCCCGCTATCATCCAGAAGGGAGGTCAGTACAGGTGCATCAAAGCTGGGACCGAGAGACTGAAAAACAGCTTCTATCTCAAGGCTATCAGACTGTTAAACAGCCACCACTAACATTGAGTGGCTGCTGCCAACACACTGTCATTGACACTGACCCAACTCCAGCCACTCTAATAATTGGAATTGATGGGAAATTATGTAAATATATCACTAGCCACTTTAACTATGCCACTTTGTTTACTTTGTCTACATACTCATCTCATATGTATTTACTGTACTCGATACCATCTACTGTATGCTGCTCTGTACCATCACTCATTCATATATCCTTATGTACATATTCTTTATCCCCTTACACTGTGTATAAGACAGTAGTTTTGGAATTGTTAGTTAGATTATTTGTTGGTTATCACTGCATTGTCGGAACTAGAAGCACAAGCATTTTGCTACACTCGCATTAACATCTGCTAACCATGTGTATGTGACAAATAAAATTGGATTTGATTTACATATCACCCTTCTACGTAAAGTGTGAGTAAAATATTTGATAATAGCTTTTTGAAGCAGCTAGTTTTGTATTAGTTTTCTGGCCACTTCCGCAAGATCATCCACAATAAAGGAGAAATAATGTCCTGTGCTTAAGCCTAGCTTTAAAGTGGAGTAAATATTAGGCCTGTCGTGTGTGTGTGTGTGTGTGTGTGTGGGTGGATAAGTCCTGTTGACAGGATCAACAAATTGCCCCCAGCATTTCTTTAGGCCAAATCTAATGCATGGTTGTTCTGCACCCGCCAACACCACAGTTATTAATAGCCCATCATGACATTCCTTGGCCTAGGGACAGAAACATATTTTTGTTGCCTCTGATTCTGATATCCTTAAATGGCAAATGTTTGTCAAAGCTTGTTGATTTGAAAATAAAATAAACCATGTGATGAGCCTCAAAGGGAGCTCATACGGATAGGAAGATAATAATTCATTTGAACCATAGGATAGTGAAAGATTTGTTTTAATTTACCTTTATTTAACTAGGCAAGTCAGTTAAGAACAAATTCTTATTTTCAATGACAGCCTAGGAACAGTGGGTTAACTGCCTGTTCAGGGGCAGAATGACAGAACGACCTTGTCAGCTCGGGGATTTGAACTTGCAACCTTCCGGCCACTAGTCCAACACTCTAACCACTAGGCTACCCTGCCACCCTTGTTATTTTCTTGGGAAAATAATCAGCTCACTCTTCCTGGAATCGCTCTGAGCTATGACATTGCTATGCAGGACTCACTCCTATGTTGCCTTTGTAATTGTTTCCCATCTGCATTCACTTAAGATACAGCTGTTTGAGCTGCATACTCTTTGTAAACCTGGAGTGATTCCTGCTCTGTCAGCTAATTCGGCCTGAGATGATGCTCTGTGTCATGTCTGTGTTTTCAGGTTTTAAATGATTTCTTCAGTATACCTTGCTGACCAGTAGCTGCTGTATTTTTTTGTTGTTACACTGTATGTGGTAAAGGAGAGTTGTAGCTGCTACCAATCCACCTTGAAGTTTTGGGAGACCCCTGATCACATGGTACGCCTTGTCTCATGAATATTGCAAAGATGTTTAGTTTCTTTGTCCTTAAGTTCTAATCACTTAGGCTTGCATTTATATTGTATTTGAATCAGTCAGATCTATGTTTTCTCTTATTTCATCTGAAAGATTTTTGATGGATATATTTTTTGATATGACATACTGTATCTGTTTTTACCTAATGTAAAATACACATTTCTTATGTTCTTCTCTATTATAGGAGAGATGGGGAGCCTCCACTTATAAATGGTTGGATCCCGTTCCTTGGAAAGGCTTTGGAGTTTGGGAAGAATGCACATAGATTTCTGGCAGTGCATAAGGAGAAACATGGAGATGTATTTACTGTGCTGATTGCTGGTGGGTAATAGTGGTGTTTAATGTATACATTTGATCATAGTATGGTTAAAAAAGGATCAAAGGAATTTTGATGAAATGTATATGTATTGTGCTTCTTACGAAATAATCCTCTTTAAATGGTCTTTAAAAACAGTAAAGTTACTAACAATATGATTAGACAGTATATTACACACGTTTCATGTCTATTGAAATACAATCCTGTCCTCACATTTCCCCTTCAGGCAAATACATGACCTTCATAATGAATCCGTTACTGTATCCGTATGTCATCAAACATGGCAAACAGCTGGACTTCCATGAGTTTTCTGACCAAGTGGCCCCCGTGACGTTCGGCTACCCCCCCGTCGGGAGCGGAAAGTTCCCCGGTATGAGCGAGCACATCCAGAGGTCCTTCCACCTTCTACAGGGCGACAACCTCAATAACCTGACAGAGAGCTTGATGGGAAATCTCATGTTTGTGTTCCGACAAGACTACCTTACTGGGGAGAGCGAGTGGAGGACTGAAAGTGTGTACCAACTCTGCAATTCAATCATGTTTGAGGCTACTTTCCTGACCCTGTTTGGCAAGCCTGCCCATTCCAGCAGACACAGCGGAATGGTGACGCTTCGAGAGGACTTTGTCAAGTTCGACACCATGTTTCCCCTCCTCATCGCCAGGATCCCCATCTCTCTGCTGGGAGGAACCAAGGCCACTCGGGATAAACTGATCAACTACTTCCACCCTCAGAGAATGTCTGGATGGTCCAACACCTCAGGGTTCATAAAGGAAAGAGCAGCAGTGCTTGAACAGTATGACTCCTTGGGAGATGTCGATAAAGCAGGTAAACACAGATGCTTTTCTCTCTGTATACACCTACAACATAAAATGTTCTACTTTGACTTCAACAAGGACATTCCAAACCTCAGTTGTAACTCCTACCGAGTAACTCTGGGTATCTCTCACACAATACCCTGCCCTGAGTCACTGTTGCTAGCCGGCTACCACCCGGGTACTGTACCCTGCACCTTGGAGACTGCTGCCCTATGTACAGTTGATGTCGGAAGTTTACATACACCTTAGCCAAATACATTTAATCTCAGTTTTTCACAATTCCTAACATTTAATCCTAGTACAAAATCACCTGTCTCAGGTCAGTTAGGATCACCACTTTATTTTAAGAATGTGAAATGTCACAATAATAGTAGAGATTTATTTGAGCTTTTATTTATTTCATCACATTCCCAGTGGATCAGAAGTTTACATGCACTCAATTAGTATTTGGTAGCATTGCCTTTAAATGGTTTAACTTTGGTCAAACATTTCGGGTAGCCTTCCATAAGCTTCCCACAATAAGTTGAGTGAGTTTTGGCCCATTCCTCCTGACGGAGCTGGTGTAACTGAGTCAGGTTTGTAGGCCTCCATGCTCGCACACGCTTTTTCAGTTCTGCCCACAAATGTTCTATAGGATTGAGGTCAGGGCTTTGTGATGGCCACTCCAATACCTTGACTTTGTTGTCCTTAAGCCATTTTGCCACAACTTTGAAAGTATGCTTGGGGTCATTGTCCATTTGGAAGACCCATTTGCAACCAAGCTTTAACATCCTGACCGATCTTTGTCCCCATGTGTAGTTGCAAACCGTAATCTGGCTTTTTTAAATGGCGGTTTTGGAGCAGTGCCTACTATTGTTTGTACAGATGAACGTGGTACCTTAGTCTTAATGTCAACAGTGAAGAGGTGACTCCGGGATGCTGGCCTTTTAGGCAGAGTTCCTCTGTCCAGTGTCTCTGTTATTTTGCCCATCTTAAACTTTTCTTTTTATTGTCCAGTCTGAGATGTGGCTTTTTCTTTGCAATGCTGCCTAGAAGGCCAGCATCCCGGAGGCGCCTCCTCACTTGACGTTGAAACTGGTGTTTTGCAGGTACTATTTAATGAAGCTGCCAGTTGAGGACTTGTGAGGCGTCTGTTTTAGAGGTCGACCGATTAATCGGAATGGCCAATTTAATTAGGGCCGATTTCAAATTTTCATAACAATCGGAAATTGGTATTTTTGGGCGCCGATTTATTTATTTTTTGGTATTTTTCTTAATTTAACTAGGCAATTCAGTTAAGAACACATGCTTATTTTCAATGACTCCCTAGGAACGGTGGGTTAACTGCCTTGTTCAGGGGCAGAACAACAGATTTTCACCTTGTCAGCTCGGGGGATCCAATCTTGCAACCTTACAGTTAACTAGTCCAACGCAATAACGACATGCCTCTCTCTCTCTCGTTGCACTCCACAAGGAGACTGCCTGTTACGCGAATGCAGTAAGCCAAGGTAAGTTGCTAGCTAGCATTAAACTTATCTTTATAAAAAACAATCAATCATAATCACTAGTTAACTATACATGGTTGTTGATATTACTAGGTATTATCTAGCGTGTCCTGCATTGCATATAATCTGACTGAGGATACAAGTATCTACAAATCTGACTGAGCGGTGGTAGGCAGAAGCAGGCATGTAAACATTCATTCAAACAGCACTGTCGTGCATTTTGCCAGCAGCTCTTCGTTGTGCGTCAAGCATTGCACTGTTTATGACTTCAAGCCTATCAACTCCCGAGATGAGGCTTGTATAACCGAAGTGAAATGGCTAGCTAGTTAGCGCGCGCTAATAGCATTTCAAACGGCACTTGCTCTGAGCCTTCTAGTAGTTGTTCCCCTTGCTCTGCATGGGTAACGCTGCTTCGATGGTGGCTGTTGTCGTTGTGTTGCTGGTTCGAGCCCAGGGAGGAGCGAGGAGAGGGACGGAAGCTATACTGTTACACTGGCAATACTAAAGTGCCTATAAGAACATCCAGTAGTCAAAGGTTAATGAAATACAAATGGTATAGAGGGAAATAGTCCTACAATTCCTATAGTAACTACAACGTAAAACTTCTTACCTGGGAATATTGAAGACTCATGTTAAAAGGAACTACCAGCTTTCATATGTTCTGAGCAAGGAACTGAAACACTAGCTTTGTTAAATAGCACATATTGCACTTTTACTTTCTTCTCTAACACTTTGTTTTTACATTATTTAAACCAAATTGAACATGTTTAATTATTTACTTGAGGCTAAATTGATTTTATGGATGTATTATATTAAGTTAAAATAAGTGTTCATTCAGTATTGTTGTAATTGTCATTTATTACAAATACATTTTTTTAAATCGGCTGATTAATTGTATCGACTGTTTGGTCCTCCAATAATCGGTATCGGCGTTGAAAAATCATAGTCGGTCGACCTCTAGTCTGTTTCTTAAACTAGACACTCTAATGTACTTGTCCTCTTGTTCAGTTGTGCACCGGGGCCTCCCAATCCTCTTTCTATTCTGGTTAGAGCCAGTTTGCGCTGTTCTGTGAAGGGAGTAGTACACAGCGTTGTACGAGATCTTCAGTTTCTTGGCAATTTCTCGCATGGAATAGCCTTCATTTCTTAGAACAAGAATAGACTGACGAGTTTCAGAAGGACGGTCTTTGTTTCTGGCCATTTTGAGCCTGTAATCGAACCCACAAATGCTGATGCTCAAAAATACTCAACTAGTCTAAAGAATACCAGTTGTATTGCTTCTTTAATCAGAACAACAGTTTTTAGCTGTGCTAACATAATTGCAAGGGTTTTCTAATGATCAATTAGCCTTTTAAAATGATAAACTTAGACTAGCTAACACAATGCGCTATTGGAACACAGGAGGGATGTTTGCTGATAATGGGCCTCTGTACGCCTATGTAGATATTCCATTAAAAATCAGCCGTTTCCAGCTACATTAGTCATTTACAACATTAACAATGTCTACACTGTATTTCTGATCAATTTGATGTTATTTTAAACAAGGACATTTCTAAGAGACCCCAAACCTTTGAACGGTAGTGTATATATTTTTTTATTGTGCCAGACTGACATTGCTTGTGCTAATATTTCTTAATTTCTTTCTTCAAGCATTTTTTGGGATTATGTATGTATTACTGCACTGTGAGAGCTAGAAACTCAAGCATTTCACTGCACCTTTGTATATATTTAATAATTCAAATTTCCTAATTTCTTTCTTCAAGCATTTTTTGGGATTATGTATGTATTACTGCACTGTGAGAGCTAGAAACTCAAGCATTTCACTGCACCTTTGTTAACATCTGTAAACTTTAATTTAATTAAAATATCTCTTTCTTACCTTTACCTGCCCTAGCTCATCATTTTGCCATTCTATGGGCGTCGGTGGGAAACACAGTCCCAGCCACCTTCTGGGCCATGTATTACTTGCTGACGCACCCAGAGGCCCTTGCAGTCGTGCGTGAGGAGATCCATGGTGTCCTGCAGGTCTCAGGAATAGAAACACACCACAACAGAGACCTCACCTTCACCAGAGAACAGCTGGACAGCCTACTGAATCTGGGTAGGTTATTGTTATGATGTATTATTGTTAGGTTGGTCTTAATCGCAGCACCCAGAACCAAATCAGCTACTCTACTGTCATAAGAGATTAGGTTTGTCTGCAGTGTCCAAATTTCCTTAGCATTTTTCATATAATTTTCTCTCCTGATTGTGTTAAATGGTCTCCGCCCCAAGCACACAGGGTTCAGTTGAGTCAATGGTGGTGCGGCTTCGAGAGGGCCTTCCAATCCTTTGTATGTCTGACTATACAAACAGATAGAGGGCTTCTTATTATACTCCTACTCTGTAGTGGCAGGTGCTCTGTGTGTACAATTTAGGGCACATCCTCCTGTCCCCACCCCCCAAAAGAATCCCTCCAGGCTCTGTACCTGTCACATTAAATCACACTGCTGCACCCACCATGCGGACTGTAGCCTCATCTCTTCTGACAACTGCATGCTCAGGGACAAATGCCACTGGTGTAGATTCTCTGTGGCTCCCTCTCTCTCACACTACTAATGATGTCATCTCCCTTAGGGGAAGACAGTGGAATATCTGTTCCACATCTGTTTGTTCTTATAAGTGATAGGGGGTACTCAGCTACGTTTTGTATTATTCTCTCCTATGGTGTTATCTCTTAAGATTGTAATTGGTTTTAATGAAAAACACTGCTGGTCAAGATACCTTTATGTATGCATGTGTAAATAAAGCTATGTATGACTTATGATTATTCAGCTTGTGTTTTATCCATTTTGCTAGAGCAGTTCATGTTTCTAACGAATAGCTCTTCAAGTCTCAAAGCTTTCCCTCCTGTGTGAGTATGTGTATGTACAGTAGTGAGTCAGTACTGGGCCACTCAAGGTTAAATTTTTTATATTTTTTAAAGTACCTCAGATAGGCCAGAACAAAATACCTCTGGTGACTAACTGAACTGTTCTGTTGTGTTCTCAGAGAGCTCCATAAATGAAAGTCTGCGGCTGTCTTCAGCTTCCATGAACATCCGCATGGCCCAGGAGGACTTCAGCTTGCGGCTGGAGGGAGAGCGCTCCATTGGAGTGAGGAAAGGAGATCTCATCTCCCTGTATCCCCAGAGCATGCACATGGACCCCGGGATCTACGAGAATCCAGAGGTAAAGAAGACCAATCGTTCAGATTCTGTGGGCGTCCTAGAATGGCTGTAGGCTCTCTCGCCTTCACTGTGTCTGGTCTGGGGGTTTCGTTGTTCTGCTGAATTGCCTTCCCACACCACCTGGTGTGTGTGTCCACAGGTTAGATTAATGAGCAGAATGCATGGACTGTGAAAGATTGAATCCACCCACTGGCCTTCAGAAGGTCACTGCATGCATGCTAATGTAATCTGGGTGTGACTGTTGATAACCTTGCCATGATTTGTGACTAAGCAAAATGGAAACATTCCTGGAATATGCAATAAGATAGAATATTAACCTTTATTATTTAAGGCGCTGAAAAATAAAGGTTTTACATACATATTTATATTACCCCTCTGACAGAGCTACAAGTTCGACCGATACATCGAAAATGGAAAGGAAAAGAGAGACTTCTATAAGGACGGCCAGAAGCTGAAGTACTACCGGATGTCTTTCGGCTCGGGCTCCACTAAGTGCCCAGGAAGGCACTTTGCGGTGAATGAGATAAAGCAGTTCCTCTCTCTGCTGCTACTCTACTTTGACATGGAGGTGTTGGAGGGGCAGAAGCCGTGTACCCTGGACCCCAGCCGTGCTGGCCTGGGCATCCTGCTCCCTACCAGTGATGTCCAGATCCGCTACAGGCTACGTCGATCCTGAGAGGAGGTGGACATCTGTATATGAACAAACACTAGAGGGCTGAGCCCTGTGTGGCTAATGGATTTGATTTCTCATCGGATGCATCCCAAATGGTATCCTATTTATTCCCTACATAGTGCACTACTTTAGACCAGGAACCATAGGGCTTTTGTCAAAAGTACTGCACTATATTGGCAATAGGGTGCCATTTGGGACACACACATGGATTATTATTCACACAAGTAGCTATTGACTGAACGGCAATGCATTGCTAATTTGTCAATGTATTATATTAGGACAGACTCTAACAGTGGGCAGGATTGGCGAATCTGCTAGCTAGGGACCTTTGGTGTTTTATCCCATAGGACAGAATGATCCATTAATTGTTAACAGTTTTTGCTGTTTATAACAGATAGTATTTTATTTGAATACTAAAAATATGTTTGTTTATTATGCCTTGCATTATAAAACCATATATACCAGGGTATATAGGGGCCCTGGATTAATGTTGCAAAATGAAATAATATTTAATTTATATATATTTTTTGAAATAGGAACTGTCAGGGTCTCAACTTCCTGTTGAGTTAGAATATTAGAATACACAAGGTGCAATTTCAAAATGTGTTTGTGCATCAGCAGTTCACCTCTTATGTCAGTCACTCAATTACCTCATGTCAGCAATACATTTTTTTTGATTGGTAAGTTAGTCTAGCCAGCTATCTTGACCTGTAGTAATTGTGGTTGAATTACCGACCGGGGCCCCCATTAATTTTGTTAGTCACTCTCACTCAGATATCATATTAAAAACGGCAAACATTTCTCTCCACCACATGACAAAATGTGTAGAATTGCAGGAAATGCACTCAAATTATTTTACATTTTTTCACTGTCAAAGTTGCCCATCCCTGATCTATACTGTACAACAGTAGTTGAATCAAATAGTTTAACTATATTACAGGGTAAAAGGACAATGTGATAAAAGCTTTATGTTGTAAATATGGTGGTGTCCCTAAAACATGACTGATTTATTAGTTTCATTTTTCTATAACATTAACCAAATAACCAACCATTTAAGTTATACATTCAAATGTCTTTCCTATTTCAAGAGTCCTACAGAGTATTTACAATTCATGAAATAAATTAAAACTGGACAAATCAGTTCTGCATGTGGCAGTAATTGTATTCCTTAAATTTTTACCAATAGTGACCTATTCCATCAATTGATCCAGTGAATCTGCAAGGTTCATACTCAGAGGAATTATTTTGTTTGACCAACTCTCTTGTGTGAGTACAGCGTTCTGATCGTTGTTTGTCATTAATGCTGTCCTTGGTAATAAAATGATTCCATTCAAGTTTGTCAAATGCCTGCATTGTTAAATAGTATTTAGAGAAATGTAAATTACACAATTAATGACCAAATTACATGTATGAAAATATTTGTATTGAATTTATTTGGGTAAAAGATATATAGCCTAAAACAAAATGTACAATAGCACTTAAAAATGAATTAAAACACTTCCAATGTAGTCCTTGACGGTAAAAACTATCATTGATATCATTATCAAACCTAGGCCTATAGGCTACCTATTAATTCACCCAATATTCACAATTGCTCTTTGTAACTAATTTTGGTTTGATTGTACATAGCCCATGCATTGGGGTATAGGCTACTGGAAAACAGACCATAACATATCTATCTTATGTCACCAATACAATTTATCCATCGAACATCATCTAATCAAACGGAAGAAAATGTACCGTAGGACTTAATGGTTAAATCGGACTAAACATCATTTGTTGAAAGGCTAACCATTTTTGACCATGTTAGCTGTCATTTAGTTAGATTAGTTAGATTTTGTAAAACTATTTTCGAAACGCAATCACCATGCAGAACAGAGTCATATAATATAGGACTCCATGTTCTCGTAATATGTGACTACTTCTGTCAGTCACGCTGATCCCGTCAATTCAGTTGTGCTCACGAAGCTTGAAGTCCCCTGTTAGTGTCGGACACAACTGTTCAAGGTTTATTGTTGACATTTTTATTTATTGAAGAGATTTGCATTGCTATTGAAAGGGTCCGGAACCCCAGCAGAGAACGGGTATCCTGTCTGCTGGTCATACCGCCCTAATCCGGGTGCACCAGCAGTATTCGCAGCAGTAACGCCAGGTCCATGGTTAAGATAACTGACAAGTCTTCTCATCTCTTCAAGTGCTTGTGCCTGCATGAGGATGTAGTTCTTGGCGAGGAGCAAAGTGGCTATTTTTGATAACTTCCGTACGGATGGGCTGTGCGCGTAGGGGATCACCGACCGCAGTTCATCGAGCGCGTCGTTCAGGTCGTGCATCCTCCTCCTCTCTCGGGCGTTAATGTTGAGCCTCAACACCTTCTGCTCTTTGTGTTTCTTACCTGCTGCGTCACATTTGGCCATTGATGCCATGAGCCTTTCCTCTGGAAAAAGCACCATGTCACTCCGACCAATGCCATCACTGTCATCATCCTGACTCTGCTCCCCGCCACTGCTCTCCGCTGCTGCGGCGGTGTTCTTTAAATATTCCCCGTACTTTACGCACAACGATTCGGATGGGAAGCCAAGTGTTCCCGCCCGACATCCGGCCATTGTTCCCAGTTGTGAGTGCTCCCGATCAAAACGGATGGGTGATTGTCGGTCTCTTGGAGAGGGAGACAGTCCTATGCTGGAGCCCGGTCTGAAAGAATCCATCCTTTTGCGTCCAAGCGCTGGATCTTTGTGAAGGTCTCGCCACTACAGCGTTCTGTGTGCGCAGTCCTGTTGAGTCAGTCGTTCTTGCCCTGGTTTCTGCCTGCCGCTTTACTAAATCTTGATGTTACACTTGTCCTGTGATTGTTTAATATGACACAGTGCCGTGCGCCCTCAGAGGTTCACCTTCACGAGATAGTGAAACACCACATTAGGAAAAGCATGAGCCAGGCAGTTTTCTACTTGATTAACTCCAGGCAGTACTGAGACATTTATTTTATGGACCAAATCGAGAGACTACAACCCATGCGTAATAAGATAGCCACACTGTGATGCCATTGCCCATCGTTTACGTTAATGTGCGCTGCCATGACAGGGTTGATGATCATGGTTGCATCCCGTGTCAATCATTGGTTTAAATCATAAAACAAATCAGTTGACTTGACTACTGTTTTAAATGCATAGTAAAGATAACTCTGTGGCTTTGGGCAGCATAGGCCAGGTGTATGCTGGACTACTCCATAGGCTACTGGTTTGTGCCTTCAGATAAAATAATATCCATGCATCTGAGTTTATTTGTCAGATGAGCTTAATTTGGCCTGAACATGAATATATTTCTGTCAAAGTATAATTTTGAAATTATTTGGAAAAGGAAACACTGTAAAATATCAATTATTTTATAGTTCCAAATATCAATCAAAATCAACCAGACAAGGGCCATATTTCACAAGGAGTCCATCTACCAGTTCAACTAAACAATTGATTATACCATAAGCTTCTCCCTTAGTGTAGAGCCCCAGTTATGAGACTTCTTAGCTACAATGGATGGAACATAAAGTCTATAAGCCTATTCTTCTATACATTAACCATAATGGCACATTGACTTGATGATCTTTGCTGAATGTTATTTTGGTATGGTATAGGACCTAGTGTTTCCTTATTCTTTTTTTGTCTGGATGTTACCAATTAGTTATACAATTTCATTAATAATAAAAACGATTACTTTTTCAAATTGGAGAGGTGAAGAGACTGCTGACCAGCAGTGGACATGTTACTGCCCTTGAAGGATTACGTAACTTTCAGCTGTAACTACACTACCAGCATCTCCTAATCTCTTCTGGTACATCCAATTCACAAGGGACTCTCCTCAGTATGTCCACGTTTTGTCACATGCACAGGATACAGCAGGTGTAAAACAGTACAGTGAAATGCTTACTTGCGAGCTCTTTCCCAACAATGCAGAATAAATGTAATACAGATGACAGAAAAACAAGAAATGAGAAGAAAAAAACCCACAAGAATGCAAGTTATGTACAGGTCAATTCCAGTACCATTATATTACGATGTGCAGGGCTACTGAAGTGATCAAGGTCATGACCAACAGTATTTAGACACCTGCTTGTCAAACATCGTTCCAAAATCATGGGCATTAATATGGAGTTGGAACCCCTTTTGATGCTATAACAGCCTCCATTCTTCTGGGAAGGTTTTCCACTAGATGTTGGAACATTGCTGCGGGGACGCTTCCATTCAGCCACGCGCATTAGTGAGGTCGGGCACTGATGTTGGATGATAAGGCCTGGCTCACCGTCAGCATTCAAATTCATCCCAAAGGTGTTCAATGGGGTTGAGGTCAGGGCTCTGTGCAGGTCAGTTAATTTCTTCCACACCGACCTCGACAAACCATTTCTGTATGGACCTCGCTTTGTGCACAGGGGGCTTTGTCATTCTGAAACAGGAAAGGGCCTTGCCCAAACATCTATCACAAAGTTGGAAGCACAGAAACATCTAGAATGTCATTGTATGCTGTAGCGTTAATATTTCCCTGAAACTAAGAGGCCTAGCCCGATCCATGAAAAACAGCCCTAGACCATTATTCCTCCTCCACAAAACTTTACTGTTGGCGCTATGCATTCGGGCAGGTAGCGTTCTATTGGCATCCACCAAACCCAGATCCGTCCATTGGACTGCCAGATGGTGAAGCATGATTAAATACTCCAGAAAATGTGTTTCCACTGCTCCCAAAGGTCAATGGCGACGAGTTTTACAACTCTCCAGCTGACGCTTAGCATTGTTTATGATGACCTTAAGCTTGTGTGCGGCTGCTCAGACATGGAAACCCCATTTCATGAAGCTATCGATGAACAGTTATTGTGCTGATGTTGCTTACAGAGGCAGTTTGGAACTCGGTAGTGAGTGTTGCAACTGAGGACAGACAATTATTTATGTGCTACATGCTTCATCACTCGGCAGTCCCGTTCTGTGATCTTGTGTGGCCTACCACTTCATGGCTCAGCCATTGTTGCTCCTAGACGTTTCCACTTCACAATAACAGCACTTAAGAGTTCACCGGAGCAGGGCAGAAATTTGACAAATTGACTTGTTGGAAAGGTGGGGTCTTATGACAGTGCCATGTTGAAAGTCACTGAGCTCCTCAGTAATGCCATTCTACTGCCAATATTATGTCTACGGAGATTGCATGTGTGTTAGATTTTATAGACCTGTCAGCAACTGTTGTGGCTGAAATAGCCGAATCCACTAATTTGAAGGGGTGCCCACACACCTTTGTGTGTATATACAGTACCAGTCAAAAGTATGGACACCTATTCATTCATTTATTTGATTTAACCCTTATTTTACCAGGTAAATTGACTGAGAACACCTGGGGAATAGTTACAGGGGAGAGGAGGGGATGAATGAGCCAATTGTAAACTGGGGATGATCAGGTGATCGTGATGGTGTGAAGGACAGATTGGGAATTTAGCCAGGACACCGGGTTTAACACCCCTACTCTTACGATAAGTGCCATGGGATCTTCAGTGACCACAGAATCAGGACACAGTTTAATGTCCCATCCGAAAGACGGCACCGTACACAGGGAAACATCCCCAGTCAAGTGGTGGGAAGTGTTGGGAAATGGGATCTTTTTTTATACCATAGGAAAGGGGGCCTCCTACTGACATACCCACACCACTTCCAGTAGAATCTGGTCTCCCATCCAGGGACCAACCAGAACCAACCCTGCTTAGCTTTTAGAAGAAAGCCAGCAGTGGGATGCAGGGTGATATGCTGCTGGCTAATTCAAGGCTTTTTCTTTATTTTTACATGGTAGAATAATAGTGAAGACATAACTATTAAATAACACATGGAATCATGTAGTAACCAAAAAAGTGTTAAACAAATCAAAATCTTTATATTTGAGATTCTTCAAAGTAGCCAACCTTCACCTTGATGACAGCTTTGCACACTCTTTGCATTATTTCAACCAGCTTCACCTGGAATGCTTTTCCAACAGTCTTGAAGGAGTTCTCACATATGCTGAGCACTTGTTGGATGCTTTTCCTTCACTCTGCAGTCCAACTTATCCCAGACCATCTCAATTGGGTTATCACTCTCCTTCTTGATAAAATAGCCCTTACACTGCCCGGAGGTATGTTGGGCCATTGTCCTGTTGAAAGCAAATGATAGTCCCACTGAGCGCAAACCAGATGGGATGGTGTATCGCTGCAGAATGCTGTGGTAGCCATGCTGGTTAAGTCACAAGCTCCTCCTCCATGCTTCACAGTGGGAACCACACATGCAGAGATCATCCGCTCACCTACTCTGCGTCTCACAAAGACACAGTGGTTGGGACCAAATGTCCATTGCTCGTGTTTCTTTGCCCAAGCAAGTCTCTTCTTATTATTGGTTTCCTTTAGGTGTGGTTTCTTTGCAGCAATTCAACCATGAAGTCCTGATTCAAGCTCCTTTGAATAGTTGATGTTGAGATGTGTCTGTTACTTGAACACTGTGAAGCATACATTTGGGCTGCAATTTGAGGCGGGTAACTAATGAACTTATCCTCTGCAGCAGAGGTAACGCTGGGTCTTCCTTTCCTTTGGCAGTCCTCACAGTAGCCAGTTTCATCATAGCGCTTGATGGTTTTTGCAACTGCACCTGAAGAAACTTTCAAAGTTCTAAGTGTTCCATATTAAGACATGAAGGTCAGTCAAAGTGATAGACTGTAATTTCTCTTTGCTTATTTGAGCTGTTCTTGCCATAATATGGACTTGTTCTTTTACCAAATAGGCCTATATTCTGTATACCAACCCTACCTTGTCACAACTGATTGGCTCAAATTCATTAAGAAGGGAAAAAATTCCAAAAATTAACTTTTAACAAGGCACACCTGTTAATTGAAATGCATTCCAGGTGACTACCACATTAACCTGGCTGAGAGAATGCCAAGAGTGTGCAAAGGGTGGCTACTTTGAAGAATCTAAAATATATTTTGATTTATTTAACACTTTTTTGGTTACTACATGATTCCATATGTGTTATTTCATAGTTGTAATGTCTTAACTATTATTCTACAATGTAGACAATAGCAAAATCAATTTAAAAAACCTTGAATGAGTAGGTGTGTCAACTTTTGTGTATGTATATACAGTTGAAGTCGGAAGTTTACATACACCTTAGTCAAATACATTTAAACTCAGTTTTTCACAATTCCTGACATTTAATCCTAGAAAAAAATCCCTGATTTAGGTCAGTTAGCATCATCACTTTATTTTAATGTGAAATGTCAGAATAATAGTTGAGAGAATGATTTATTTCAGCTTGTATTTCTTTCATCACATTTCCAGTGGGTCAGAAGTTTACATACACTCAATTAGTATTTGGTAGAGTTGCCTTTAATTTTTTTACTTGGGTCAAACATGTTGGGTAGCCTTCCACAAGCTTTCCACAATAAGTTGGGTGAATTTTGGCCCATTCCTCCTGACAGAGCTGGTCAGGTTTGTAGGCCTCCATGCTCGCACACGCTTTTTCAGTTCTGCCCACAAATTTTCTATAAGGTTGAGGTCAGAGCTTTGTGATGGCCACTCCAATACCTTGACTTTGTTGTCCTTAAGCCATTTTGCCACAACTTTGGAAGTATGCTTGGGGTCATTGTCCATTTGGAAGACCCATTTGCGACCAAGCTTTAACTTCCTGACTGATGTCTTGAGATGTTGCTTCAATATATCCACCTAATTTTCCTTCCTCATGATGCCATCTATTTTGTGAAGTGCACCAGTCCCTCTTACAGCAAAGCACCCCCACAACATGATGCTGCCACCCCTGTGCTTCACGTTGGGATGGTGTTCTTCGGCTCTATTGTACTTGTCCTCTTGCTCAGTTGTGCACAGGGGCGTCCGACTCCTCTTTCTATTCTGGTTAGGGCCAGTTTGCTCTATTCTGTGAAGGGAGTAGTACACAGCGTTGTACAATATCTTCAGTTTCTTGGCAATTAGTCACATGGAATAGCCTTCATTTCTCAGAACAAGAATAGACTGATGTGTACTCTACTCTATATCATCTACTGCATCTTTATGTAATACATGTATCACTAGCCACTTTAAACTATGCCACTTTGTTTATATACCCTACATTACTTATCTCATATATATATACTGTACTCGATACCATCTACTGCATCTTGCCTATGCCGTTCTGTACCATCACTCATTCATATATCTTTATGTACATATTCTTTATCCCTTTACACTTGTGTGTATAAGGTAGTAGTTTTGGAATTGTTAGGTTAGATTACTCGTTGGTTATTACTGCATTGTTGGAACTAGAAGCACAAGCATTTCGCTACACTCGCATTAACATCTGCTAACCATGTGTATGTGACAAATAAATTTGATTTGATGCTCCAGATACTCAACTAGTCTAAAGAAGGCCAGGTGTATTGCTTCTTTAATCAGAACAACAGTTTTCAGCTGTGCTAACATATTTGCAAAAGGGTTTTATAATGCTAACATAATTGCAAAAGGGTTATATAATGCCTTTTAAATGGTACACTAGGATTTGCTTACACAACGTGCTATTGGAACACAGGATTGATGGTTGCTGATAATGGGCCTCTGTACGCCTATGTAAAAATCAGCCGTTTCTAGTGACAATAGTCATTTACAACATTAACAATGTCTTCACTGTATTTATCCATTTTATTTTAAATGGACAAAAAAAATCTTTCAAAACAAGGACATTTCTAACTGACCCTAAACATTTGTGTGTGTGTGTGTGTGTGTGTGTGTGTGTGTGTGTGTGTGTGTGTGTGTGTGTGTGTGTGTGTGTGTGTGTGTGTGTGTGTGTGTGTGTGTGTGTGTGTGTGTGTGTGTGTGTGTGTGTGTGTGTGTGTGTTTGTGTGTGTGTGTGTGTGTGTATAGATATACATGTAAACAAAGGCATAAAGTGTCTGGGTGGTTGTTTTGTACATTGTACTGGGTCCAGCGAGTTTGTGGGGAAAGTGACATCATTTGAATGCTTACAGCCCTCTTCTTTTTGGAAATTGAACTCATATCTTACTGCTGGCAATGTCATAAGAACCCCCCCCCCACACCATAGAGTATGCAATGTAGGTCAAGTCACCACAGAGTGCAAACATTCCGTTTGCATGGATAGGGTACACCCTGGTGGTCATTGTATGTACACCGGAGCAAAAATATAAACACACCAAGTAAAGTGTTGGCCCCATGTTTCATGAGCTGAAATAAAAAATCCCATTACTTTTCTATATGCACAAAAGCCTTATTTCTCTAAAATTGTATATCTGTCTGTGATAAAGCCATTTTGTGGGACAAAAAACTAATGGCTGAGCTTGGCGCCCCAGTGGGTAGGCCTGGCACCCAAGTAATGACAAAGAGTAAACTGGTTTAGACATTTTTGCAAATGCATTAAAAATTTAAAAAACATACCTTATTTACATAAGTATTCAGACCCTTTACTATAATAATCATTATTGAGCTCAGGTGCATCCTGTTTCCATTGATCATCCTTCAGATGTTTCTATAACTTGATTGGACATGATTTGGAAAGACACATACCTGTCTATATAAGAATCCACAGTTGACAGTGCATGTCAGAGCAAAAACCAAGCCGTGATGTTGAAGGAATTGTTGGTTGAGCTCTGAGACAGGATTGTTTCGAGGCACAGATCTGGAAAAGGTACGAAAAAATGTCTGCAGCATTGAAGGACCCCAACAACACAGTGGCCTCCATCATTCTTAAATGGAAGAAGTTTGGAACCACCAAGACTCCTACAGCTGGCCGCCCGGCCAAACTGAGCAATTCGGGAGGAAAAGGGCTTGGTCAGGGAGGTGAAGAAGAACCCAATGGTCACTCTCCAGAGTTCCTCTGTGAAGATGGGAGGATCTTCCAGAAGGACAACCATCTCTGCAGCACTCCACCAATCAGGCCTTTATGGTAGAGTGGCCAGATGGAAGCCACTCCTTAGTAAAAGACAGCCTGCTTGAAGTTTGCCAAAAGACACCTAAAGGACTCTCAGACCATGAGAAACAAGATTCTCTGGTCTGATGAAACCAAGATCAAGCTCTTTGGCCTCTGAGTGCCAAGCGCCACATCTGGAGGAAACCTGGCACCATCACTACGGTGAAGCGTGGTGGTGGCAGCATCATGCTGTGGGGATGTTTTTCAGCAGCAGGGACTGGGAGACTAGTCAGGATTGAGGGAAAGATGAAAGGAGTAAAGTACAGAGAAATCATTGATGACAACATGCTCCAGAGCGCTCAGGACCTCAGACTGGGGCGAAGGTTCACCTTCCAACAGGACAATGACCCTAAGCACACAGCCAAGACACTGCAGGAGTCGCTTCGGGACAAGTCTCTGAATGTCCTTGAGTGGCCCGGACTTGAACCCGGTCAAACATCTCTGGAGAGACCTGAAAATTGATGTGTAGCAACACTCCCCATCCAACCTGACAGAGTTTAAGAGGATCTGCAGAGAAGAATAGGAGAAACTCCCCAAATACAGGTGTGCCAAACTTGTAGCGTCATATTCAAGAAGACTTGAGGCTGTAATCACTGCCAAAGGGGCTTCAACAAAGTATTGAGTATTTCTGTTTTTTATAAATTAGCAAAACATTTCTAAACCTGTTTTTTCTTTGTCATTATGGAGTATTGTGTGTAGATTGAGGATTTAATCCATTTTAGAATAAGGCTGTAACCTAACAAAGTGGAAAAAGTCAAGAGGTCTGAATACTTTCCGAATGCCCTGTATATCGGTTGATATGTAGAGACTTCAGCTTTCTTCTGATATGTATATCAGTCCTGTAAAACAAAATGATTCCTGTAACACAAAAAATGCCGTTTCACAAGCCCTGCGCTTTTAAAATGGATGTGTTCCTATGGGAATTTGAGCATGTTTAGAGCAACAATATTAGGTCAAATCAGATTATTTCTTTTTTTCATTTAAAAATAAAATGTATTTGTCAAACCTAGACTTTCAAATCTGAAAACATTTGACAATTAATAAATTAATCAGCCACGCTCAAGGTCCTAATTTATATTATAACCGGCATCGATAAAATACAGTACTGTGCAGCCATCTTCATCGACCTAGCCAAGGCTTTCAACGCTGTCATTCACCGCATTCTTATCAGCAGACTCAATAGCCTTGGCTTCTCAAATGACTGCCTCGCCTGGTTCACCAACTACTTCTCAGATAGAGTTCAGTGTGTCAAATCGGAGGGCCTGTTCTCCGAACCTCTGGCAGTCTATGGGGTTGCCACAGGGTTCAATTCTTGGGCCGACTCTTTTCTCTGTATATGTCAATGATATCGCTCTTGCTGCTGGTGATTCTCTGATCCACCTCTAAACAGACGACACCATTCTGTATACATCTGGCCCTTCTTTGGACACTGTACTAACAAACCTCCAAACGAGCTTCAACGCCATGCAGCACTCCTTCCGTGGCCTCCATCTGCTTTTAAATGCTAGTAAAACTATGTGCATGCTCTTCAACCGATTGCTGCCCGCACCCTTCCGCCTGACGAGCATCACGACTCTGGATGGTTCTGACCTAGAATATGTGGACAACTACAAAGACCTAGGTGTCTGGTTAGACTGTAAACTCTCCTTCCAGACTCACATTAAACATCTCCAATCCAAATGTAAATCTATTTTGCAACACAGCCTCCTTCACTCATGCTGCCAAACATACCCTCCTAAATCTTATTATCCTACCGATCCTTGTCTTCTGCGATGTCATTTACAAAATAGCCCCCAACACTCTACTCAGCAAACTGGATGTAGTCTATCACTGTGCCAACCGTTTTGTCACCAAAGCCCCATATACTACCTACCACTGCGACCTGTATGCTCTCGTTGGTTGGCCCTCACTACATATTCGTCGCCAAACCCACTGGCTCCAGGTCATCTATAAGTCTTTGCTCGGTAAAGCCCCGCCTTATCTCAGCTCACTGGTCACCATAGCAACACCCACCCGTAGCACATGCTCAAGCAGGTATATTTCACTGGTCATCCCCAAAGCCAATACTTACTTTGGCACCCTTTCTTTCCAGTTCTCTGCTACTAATGACTGGAACGAATTGACTGTTATTGACTGTACATTTGTTTGTGTAAATCTGTTGTTGTTTGTGTCGCACTGCTTTGCTTTATCTTGGCCAAGTCGCAGTTGTAAATGAGAACTTGTCCTCAACTGGCCTACCTGGTTAAATAAAGGTGAAATACATTTTTTAATGTGTACACTTCAGTTTTTGGGGGCCTGCTGTATCTTGTATCTCTGTAATAGTCCCGCAGTTTTACATTTTTAACAGTACTAAGCATGTGTTTGTAGGTCTTAGTTTTGAAACCAAAATGTACTTTGAGGGTAGCATACAATATTATCCGTAGTTTAGAAAATGCCACCATAGGGTGTCAGGGTTGAACAGGATAATCAATAGAGCACCAGCGTAATGGTAATAGTAATCATCAGTATAGCAGCAGCTTATGTTGTGAGTAGTTGTGTGTATGTATGTGGCATCAGTAGTGTGTGCGCGAGGGCATGTAAGTACTGTATGTGTGTATGCGTGTGATACGTGTCTGTTGGTGTGTGTGTCTGAGTGGGTAGAAAGCTGTGGATGATTCAGTGCAAGTAGGCAGTGTGGAGAGTCTTTGGGAGCACAGTGAGCTATTAAACAGTCTTATGGCCAGGGGAAAGAAGCTGTCTCAGAGCGTTAGAAAGGGTTGTTATTCAGAAGAGCAATAGCGATGAGTTCAAGGAGGTTTGATTACAGGCACATTCCATCCCCTTGACAATCCAGAGGCTGCAGCTGTCTGACTGCTATCTACTACTGTGCTCCGAGGCCCACTGTGACAACAGGAGATTCAGTCCCTGCACAAAATACAAAAGGGTAGTGTTGTTCAGACAGTCACAAGCTTCTCAATGTTTGACAAGGCCCAAAAAGAGACAAGGATTTCATAGTTGCATCATGGCACGTAGCCTTCTGTACATCAATGGTTTCACTCTTCTCCCACCCAACTCATAGTAGCAGGCATGGAACCCAGGCTGAGGAATTGACTGATTCTTGCTGTATTTCGTTATGGCATGATAATACTATTTTCCTTATTCGTTTACTGCCTTTGCTCCCATCCTATTTCTACAAACATTTCAGTATAATACTACCCATTTTAATTTCATACATTATTTATACCCTCCATCTTGCTTTATTCTTCTCTCCCCTAATACAATTGTGTATTACATTCTTTTTCAGAATGCCCAGAAGGCTCAGGCCACCAGGTTTGATCCTCAGTGTAAGATTGCCATGCAGACATTTCTAATTCTCAAGGAGGACAGGTCACACTGGGCTGTCAATTTGAGACTTATGATATTACAAATCTCAGCCTGGTCTGGTACAAGCGTGAAAAAATTACTTCCCAAAGTGTATGTTGGGCTGTGTTTCCTTTTTGAAGTATAAGTGCTACTGAGTTTGAGGAGAGATTTGATGCCCATCTCGATGAATGGGAATCAAAGTCGCTTTGACTATCCAGAGGTTGCAGCTGTCTGACTGCTGTGTACTACTGTGCTCTGAGGCCAACTGTGACAACAGAATATACAATCACCTTCCAAAAACGATTTGATAGTGTGATATAAGACTTAGAGAGCCTAGTGTAAGCTCCTCAATGCTTCTCAAGGCAGAGTTGAAGCACACAAAGAAGTGGTTTCACAAGCCCATGACAGAATTGTTTGGTCTCTACTTACCTACCCATCTTACAGTAAACTTGGAATCTTGGCTGAAGAATCTTTTGATTCTTGGTGCATTTTGTTGTTGTACGATAACTATTTTATTCATTTGCTTACTGACATTTGATCCCTTTCTATCGTTGTGAAAAATAGAGAAAGTTGCATACGATATGCTCCCAATGATAATGGATATAAAATATCAAACACTTAATTGTTTGAAATATCTCTGCATATTGCAGAGTAGACAATGTGCCATAGCCAAAAAAAGATAAGACTGCTACCGAAGGAGGACAAATAACACCTGACCGTCATTACAAAACCGACGATGCAAGTCCATTTCTGTTCTGGTAAAAAAAAGGAGCAAATGACTACCCCAAGTTTATACTTATGCGGTTCAAATTTGGAACTGGGGACAAAGCCACTGACGTCAAGGAGAGATTTTATGCCAATCTAGATGCCAAGACACAATTATCCCCCTTGACGATCCAGAAGCTGCAGGTGTCTGACTCCGCTGTGTACTACTGTGCTCCGAGTCACACTGAGACAACAGGAAAAACAATCCCCTTACAAAAACATACTGTAGGCCTACACAATGAATGAAAATGAATCTACTCCTGTATAACACAGTCAGTGACGAGTTTGTCATGTAAATCTTGGTGGGGCAAACCCCGCAAAAAATGTTTTGATGCATGCCAGCAAAGCCACTACACAACACTAAACAATACATTAATTGCACTATAATGGTGACAAACAGTGCCCACAAACTGTTAGGGCTTACATAAAGCTGTCCAAACAGCAGAGTCCTAACAGCAGTCCCAACACCTTACCACTGCTACACCTGGCTATAAGCGGAGCCTTGTTTGGCAGCGAAACAGTTAATTATGCCTAATTTACTGCCTTTAAAAAAATATTGCTTTCATGGCTGACTTTCTGAAACATATGTGGTTTCTACTGACAATTGAGATGTACAAACTATGGAATAAGGGGGAGATGAGCATATAAGAAGCAATCAGTCATTTAGATTGATATTAATGAGCGAGCTAGGATGGACGTAGTCAATATAACTATTTGTTCAGCACTTTTAAAATGTACAGCGACAGAATTCAGAACATGGGCTGATCTTTCAGTATTCTCCCCGTACACCAAGTCAGAACCGTAGGATAAATAAAGGTGGAATATAAGCAGACAATGAAAGCTCTTACAATATTTGATGATTACGTTTCTCTAAAACAGGTTATAGGCTACATGTGCACAACCAAGTCAGAAGCATAGGCGGAATTAAGAGTTGGAAAAGGTATCAAATTATTAGGGTGAGGCACATGGGCTACTAACAGCTTACTACACAACATACACTTAGTATTACATTCTTAGCTACAGCCATGTTTAAGTTACTTTCTAAATGTAATCTGTTAGTTACCTGTGAAATTGTAATCAGTAATGTTAACTTTTGGATTACCCAAATTAATCTGATTATTCAGTTACTTTTAGATTACTTTCCCCTTGAGGCAATAGAAGTAGACAAAATATATGTTACCAATAGAATGACATCTATTGCAGGATAAATCAATGTTAAAGTTAACATAGCTGGCCATATATGGATGTTAAATGTTACTTTATGGGTTGTTTATGTCGGCTTCTTCTAACCCATCGGTTTCTACTACATATAATAATACAATTAAATTATCTTTATATTAAAAACCAAAGTCTATCAGAATTCCAGTCATTCCAATAAATGTTATACCCCTTGATCTTCAAGAATAGGATTTAGAAATATGGAAGTATAGATTAGCCAAATTGTTTTACTTGAGCATAACCCCAAAATTAAGGACTTATTAGCCAGCCCTACTCTCTTGATTATGATTTTGTTGTCATGGAGGACTGATTGGGCTCATTGATTTGAGTTGAAAAATAAATGCTGCGCTCATGGAATGGCATGCTTTGAGCACCTCTGAAAAGTGCTCAAACGGCTAATTACATGTGAAAATGAATGTCATATGCTACGTTTGTTATAGTCCTATTGTTAACCTTTTTGTTGGTGACATGTTGATATCTTGATAATATGCAGCTGTTTAAAGGGCAAATTCACAGATGAAAGAATAACAAAACGTACACCCTGCCTCTGTTTTGGTAAAAAGCTGAGGGATGGGCCTGGAGAAATGTAACCACTCAGATTAATAGAGAGTTGTGGATGCGAGGACTGACCATCCATGATAGCAAAATTATGGTTTTCACCATGTTATGTAGCTATACAGTGTTGGCTTAAATGTGCAATGTTTACAAACTTTGGAGAAAAACAAACTTATATTTTGGGGTCTCATGGAGTGTGACAATTAAACTAAATCAAATCCAATTTTATTTGTCACATACACATGGTGTAACGATTGTCTTGGGAAGAAGGAGAGGACCTAAGCACAGCGTGGTAAGTGTTCATCTTATTTTAATGAAACTGAACACTTTCAAAAACAAAACAAAAAAGTGAAAACCGAAACAGTTCTATCTGGTGCAGACATACAAAGACTGAAAATAACCACCCACAAAACACAATAGCAAACAGGCTACCTAAATGTGGTTCTCAATCAGGGACAACGATTGACAGCTGCCTCTGATTGAGAACCATATCAGGCCAAACGCAGAAATAGAAAATCATAGAAAAACAAACATAGACAAGCCACCCAACTCACGCCCTGACCATACTAAAACAAAAGACAAAACAAAGGAACTAAGGTCAGAACGTGACACATGGTTAGCAGATGTTAATGCGAGTGTTGCAAAATGCTTGTGCTTCTAGTTCCGACAATGCAGTAATAACCAACGAGTCATCTAACCTAACAATTCCACACTAACTACCTTAAACAAACAAGGGTAAAGGGATAAAGAATATGTACATAAAGATATATGAATGAGTGATGGTACAGAACGGGATAGGCAAGATGCAGTAGATGGTATCGAGTACAGTATGTACATATGAGATGAGTAATGTAGGGTATGTAAACATTATATTAAGTGGCATTGTTTAAAGTGGCTAGTGATACATTTTTTACATACATTTTCTATTATTAAAGTGGCTGGAGTTGAGTCAGTATGTTGGCAGCAGCCACTCAATGTTAGTGGTGGCTGTTTAACAGTCTGATGGCCTTGAGATAGAAGCTGTTTTTCAGTCTCTCGGTCCCTGCTTTGATGCACCTGTACTGACCTCGCCTTCTGGATGATAGCGGGGTGAACAGGCAGTGGCTCGGGTGGCTGTTGTCCTTGATGATCTTTATGGCCTTCCTGTGACATCGAGTGGTGTAGGTGTCCTGCAGGGCAGGTAGTTTGCCCCCGGTGTTGCGTTGTGTAGACCTCACTATCCTCTGGAGAGTCTTACGGTTGTGGGCAGAGCAGTTGCCGTACCAGGTGGGGATACAGCCCGATAGGATGCTCTCGATTGTGCATCTGTAAAAGTTTGTGAGTGCTTTTGGTGACAAGCCAAATTTCTTCAGCCTCCTGAGGTTGAAGAGGCACTGCTGCGCCTTCTTCACCACTCTGTCTGTGTGGGTGGACCAATTCAGTTTGTCCGTGATGTGTATGCAGAGGAACTTAACTTTCTACCCTCTCCACTACTGTCCCGTCGATGTGGATAGGGGGGTGCTCCCTCTGCTGTTTCCTGAAGTCCACGATCATCTCCTTTGTTTTGTTGACGTTGAGTGTGAGGTTAATTTCCTGACACCACACTCCGAGGGCCCTCACCGCCTCCCTATAGGCCATCTCGTCGTTGTTGGTAATCAAGCCTACCACTGTAGTGTTGTACGCAAACTTGATGATTGAGTTGGAGGCGTGCATGGCCACGCAGTCGTGGGTGAACAGGGAGTACAGGAAAGGGCTCAGAACGCACCCTTGTGGGGCCCCAGTGTTGAGGATCAGCGGAGTGGAGATGTTGTTACCTACCCTCACCACCTGGGGGCAGCCCGTCAGGAAGTCCAGTACCCAGTTGCACAGGGCGGGGTCGAGACCCAAGGTCTCGAGCTTGATGATGAGTTTGGAGGGTACTATGGTGTTAAATGCTGAGCTGTAGTCGATGAACAGCATTCTCACATAGGTCTTTCTCTTGTCCAGATGGCTTAGGGCCGTGTCCAGTGTGGTTGTGATTGCGTCGTCTGTGGACCTATTGAGGCAGTAAGCAAATTGGAGTGGGTCTAGGATGTCAGGTAGGGTGGAGGTGATATGGTCCTTGACTAGTCTCTCAAAGCACTTCATGATGATGGAAGTGAGTGCTACAGGGCGGTAGTCGTTTAGCTCAGTTACCTTAGCTTTCTTGGGAACAGGAACAATGGTGGCCCTCTTGAAGCATGTGGGAACAGCAGACTGGGATAAGGATTGATTGAATATGTCCGTAAACACACCAGCCAGCTGGTCTGCGCATGCTCTGAGGACGCGTCTGGGGATGCCGTCTGGGCCTGCAGCCTTGCGATGGTTAACACGATTATATGTTTTACTCACGTTGGCTGCAGTGAAAGAGAGTCCGCAGGTTTTGGTAGCGGCCGTGTCAGTGGCACTGTATTGGCTTTATTGCGAGAAAATAAGTTGTTTAGTCTGTCTGGGAGCAAGACATCGTGTTTCACGACGGGGCTGGTTTTCTTTTTGTAATCCGTAATTGACTGTAGATCCTGCCACATACCTCTTGTGTCTGAGCCGTTGAATTGCGACTCTACTTTGTCTTTATACTGACGCTTAGCTTGTTTGATTGCCTTGCGGAGGGCATAGCTACACTGTTTGTATTCGGTCATGTTTCCGGTCACCTTGCCCTGGTTAAAAGCAGTGGTTGGCGCTTTCAGTTTCGCGCGAATGCTGCCATCAATCCACGGTTTCTGATTTGGGAATGTTTTAATAGTTGCTGTGGGCACGACATCACCAATACACTTGCTCATGAACTCGCTCCACAAATCTGCGTATTCGTCAATGTTGTTGTTGGACGCAATGCGGAACATATTCCAATCCACGTGATTGAAGCAATCTTGAAGCGTGGAATCAGATTGGTCGGACCAGCGTTGAACAGACTAATAAGCTCATGAGTCATTTTTAACTTATATTCTTCGAGAATCAACGGATATACAGTACCAGTCAAAAGTTTGTACAGACTTACTCATTAAAATCAAATCAAACTTTATCACATGCGCTGAATATAACATGCGCTGAATATAACGTGAAATGTTTATTTACAAGCCCTTAACGCATTGTTGGTTAAGAAATGATTTACCAAATTAACTAAAGTAACAAAATACATAAAAAATTACAAAATAACAATAACGGGGCTATATAAAGGGCGTACCAAGTCAATGTGGGGGTTACATTTGTTTTTGTTTTATTTAACAAGGCAAGTCAGGAAGCTTGGCCCCAGTGATGGACTGGGCCGTACACACTACCCTCTGTTGTGTCTTAAGGTCAGATGCCGAGCAGTTGCCATACCAGGTGGTGATGCAACTGGTCAGGATGCTCTCGATGGTGCAGCTGTAGAACATTTTGAGGATCTGGGGACCCATGCCCCATGCCAAATCTTTTCAGTCTCCAGAGGTGGAAAAGGTGCTGTCGTGCCCTCTTCATGACTGTCTTGGTGTGTTTGGACCATGATAGTTTGTTGGTGATGTGGACACCAAGGAACTTGAAACTCTCAACCGGCTCCACTACAGCCCCGTCGATGTTAATGGGGGCCTGTT